>NW_028221548.1:0-53766 GCF_014529385.1 Adiantum capillus-veneris
TTCTGTTGTTATTCTTTTGAAGCTGAAATTGTTTTACAATGGTGACACCCCAAACTTTTTGTACCTACAAGCATTGGTATACATGTTGGTAATATATAGTTATGCAACATTGATATCATAGTCAATATAGGTGTTGATATTTGCATCTCTATATGAACATATCAACACAAATATTGATGCCTATATCAAGGTTTTGATTATGACACAAATATCGATTCCCTGAGGGAAAAAACAAAGTGCATCTGCATCAATACGGGCGTCACAAGTGAGAAGGGCCCCTTTTTGTGAAGTTCTTAGCATCTAGGAGTTGGTTTTAATGAAGAGAAGAGAATCATTTGCAAACTTTTTTTGCGAGCATTTTTTTACCCATTAGAAGTGAGATTCCTTTTATGTACCCTTTTGCACCACTATCCTTGAGTAAGGACACAATGAATGTGACCCAATAGTAAAGAGTAGCAAGGAAATCATGAAACCTTGCTTGAATATTGATCTTTCAAATTTCAAATCTTCCTACTACCTTGTTATTGAAAAGGAGCTCATAGCAGCTACCCACCCCCCAGGGTATGCACACAACTGCATACATTCTAAGACAAAATCCCAAAGGCTTCATGTGACAACTTCAATGTATGACCATGAGACTCTACCATAAGACTTTTCTAGGTCAAGTTGAAGGAGGATGAATTCTTGTTTGGTGAAGCTTACATACTCGATACCAATCATTACTACCATTATGTTGTCATAAATTGATCTTCCTTTAATGAATCTATGGTAATGAATGGCGATTAATTTATCTAGGATATAAGGAAGCCTTAGTGCTATAACCTTGGAAATAATTGTGTAAGCAACTATCATCATCGAGATAGGTTGCCAATGTTTCAAGAGAGAAACATTTAGATTTAGAAATAGGCTTGATCAAACTTTTTCTCATGCTAGATAAATTTTTACCTCTAGAAAATCCTTATTTTCCATATGAGCAATTGGGCTTTTCAGATCTTCCAAAACACAATGAATTTTTTACTATTAGTCCATCCCACCCAGGGGACTTATCATTCCTCATTGTGTTCAAGGAAACCCAAAATTCTTCCAAAACACAATGTCTTTTACTATTAGTCCATCCCACCCAGGGGACTTATCATTCCTCATTGTCTTCAAGGAAACCCAACATTCATCATCATATATGAGCATTTCCAAGGCCTCCACTTAGACTCCTAGAGATACACTACTCTTTAGATAGCTAAGCAGTGACTATCTTTCATCCTTGACTCTTGCAAGAAGACTTTAATTGATGATCAAGGCTTTGGCTAATGTGGTACTTTGTCCATATACTTCTGTCTTGGACTATACCCCCATCACGTCTATGGTTGCCGATATTGAGTTCCTTTTTATTTTGATATTGAGATCTCTTCAAAATGAGCTTGGTTAGCAAGCTCGAGCTTGGGAGAAAGTTCTTTGGCTAGCAACTTGGTCTTTGTCTAATCTCTTTGACGTGTAAATCAACAAGTACAACTTTTGTCTCAAGCCATGTCTTGTGTTCCTCATCTAAAGTGGTGACTTCTTGTAATTTTTTGAGAGCTCTTCCAATTCTTCCTAAAATATTTTGCTTTTGATATCTCATGCTTTCTTCACTCTAGGTACTAGTCTATCTCACCATTGTGGGCCAGCCGCAAGGGAAACGTCAATTTGAAATCCTTCTTTAGCCTGTTCAATGCCAACTTAGCAAGTGATCTCAAGAGTGGGTCCTTGAAAAGATGATCCCTTGAAACAATTTATTCCTTCTTTATTTTTGAATAGAAATCTTTCCCTTTAGCCCTTGTATTTTTTAGCTTCAAGGAAAATAGCCTGACATACTCTAGGTGGTGGTATCTACACTTAGCTCTAGAGATGGTGGGAGCCAATCTGTTTGGTGCAAGAAAGAACATCTTTCTAGATGAGAGGTTGTGTTGACATACTGGAGGCTTTTGTATGTAAATCCTGTAACATTTAATGGTCTAGTAACTTGTGTCTAGCAGAAAATAACATAGACATACTGAGCATTTCATTAGAATAGATTCGTAATGAGCACAGCAAGAGTGCTTAGATGGAGAGAGAGAAACAAAAGATAACACCTAGTTAGATGGGCATGAACAATACTTCAAAAAGAAAGAGAAATTAAGCTATTGACAACAATTGAGGACCGGATTTACATGGAGCCGGTCCCCCATCAAGGGGAGACATTTTACAATACAATACTTTGTGTTCCTTCAATTACTTGCTGGTGCAATGAAGATGGAAGCTTCAAGCACCAAGCTCACACTTGTAAAACACAACATCAATTCCCTCATGATCTCAGACCCAAGACCTCACATACCTTTGAAGATGGTGAGAGCTAGCAGGGTATGAGAGTAGATCGAGAGGAAGAAGGAGTATTCTTACGAGAAAGAAGTATGTCTCCTCACATAATCACTCATAATAGCTTAGCATAGCTTAGTAATTAGCATGGTAGAGGAGATGATCATGCATTGGAGCTTGGCTCTTGGTTGGATTTGCATCACAAAGCCAAGAGTTTTTGGTGTAGGCCTCTCTTCTCACAAGCTTGGAGTAGGTGAATGAGCTTTCCATTAAAGCTTGAGAAGGAGAGATAGTCTTCTTTACTCCACACATGAGATTGTGTGAGTGTGTGTGTGTGATAATTCCTTGCAAAAATCAGCCCCCTCTCTCTCTTGGTCGACCCGGCCTCTTGCTAAATGCTCATGATGGCATCCTATTGGTCCCTGGAAGCTTAGCGAATGACAAAAAATAAGAAGCACAAGTGATAGCCTTCTGACATGTGTCCCCCTTTCCCATTTTGTGAGAGTTTTAGGTATTTAAATAAATCAACCAATCTCTCATTGGACCTGAATAATCTTCTAGAGAGATTAATTCCTATTGGTTATTTTATTAAGTGTTTTTACATGAATTAAACTAAATTTACTCTAGCATAATTCTCATTGGTCCACCTCTAGGGCCATCCAATAGGATTTGAATGCACCTTGGGGACAACTGGGCTAGGGAGATGACATGTGTCCAATATTCCCTTTGTGTAAAGGGAGCTTGCAAGAGTGTGTGTGTGTTTCTCTCTCATCCCCTACTAAAAGGGCTTTCCCCCTCAAGGATAGGGATGTGGGAAGACTTTTGAGTCTTCCCACTAGCATCCAACTTACTGTAAGGTTGGACCATTGGACATATCCTTTGAACTTTGGAACCTAAGCATTTTGGAAGTCTTAATGGGCTGAACCTTAGGGTCTTTGAAGCCCATTGATGCACATTGCTCTTTTGCAGATGCCCCCCCTCTTTTCGGTCCCTATTTTCCCTCCTTTGGATCCCTAATGTGACCGGTCTGCTAGCCTAACCAATATTCTAGCTTTTTCTCCCCTGGTACTTCCCCATATTAAATGATCAGTTTAACATGAGAAAATCATTAAGGAGAATTAGATATTAGTTATTATGAAAAATCTTGATGAGCTACTCCAAGGATCAATAGTCCATAAGTCAATCAATATCCATATCTCACAAAGGGTTTGTCTTTTTTGAGCGTGCTAATAGGCTTGATGAGCCTTGTCATGCCTAGCCTCCACCACATTAAAATCCCATGACACGCCAATTTCCTTCCAAACCCATATCTCTCAGATCCACCCACAGTTGGCTCTTCCGTTTAAATTGCAAGGGCTATGTATGCTAATAATGATAAGATATTAACTTTCTCATTGAACCCTCATACCCAGGATTCACCTTGAGGCATGATTCAACAGCACATGGTTCTAGATCCCTCTCAACAATGGTTAGTAACCCACTAAATCCAAGTGGTCCTTTCCATAGCATACCAAATTTTGTGCTAATGCCTTTTTTTGGAATTGGTGGCATCCATGTGATATTCTTGGATCACCCAATAGAGATTGTAATTGACTTTTGTACCTCCTCCCAAAATAGAGCGTTTTGTTTCATTGATTTGACCCCCTTAACATCCCAGGACTACTGAATATTGAGACCCTCCATCATCGAGGAAGTTAGAAAAAATCCTTAGCATTTGGGGAGATATACTTTGTAATCTCCTTCTTGGTGTCTTCCTCCATCTCACTCAAATGAGAATCTCCATCTACTTTGTGGACATCTACATCAATATGTAACTTGGAAGTAGACATCTTTGAGGTATTAAGGTCTAGCCGATTGTTACCAAAGCACCTTAAAGAAGTTCCCCAAATCAATAGGAGCTTTCAAGTTGTCCGTTCTCCTTATTGTGGGAATTACTCCATCCCAAGGATTTAAATCCCTTACATTTGAAAAAGGATAATTTTTGCCAGCAATTGTTCTCCTTTCTAGGAACATAGGGCATCTGAATAGGATAAATAGGTGTTTTATCATGGAAGACAAAGGAAAATTGGAAACTGGGAGTAGCCTTTTTGCTACTATCAACTACTCCTTGTGTTGCAGTAGGGCATTCTTTAGAGTTTTGAGTTTGAGTGACCATCTTGTTAGCATCAATTTGTGCTTCTTCTTTTTCCAACCTTACTTTACAATTTCAATGCCCATCTTGAATAACGCCTGCTCTAAAGTAGTGGTTGTTTGTGTCTTTTCCACCACAACATTTCTCTCAAATCTGAACGGTTCAGATAGAAATCCCTCGCAAAGTGTCTAAATTCATTACATTAGAAGCACGCACCAAATAATGTGTGAAACTTGAGTAGGATATTTTTAAACCTACCCCAACATTTACAACCATATTGTACGATGGACGTTTATGCACAACCCAACATATGGAGACTTTATGTGATGCATCTCAAACTTTCTACTAGATGGCACAAATAGCGTTTCCCAGAGTGCTTGCTAGATGTGTAAGATTGTCCTACAATCATAACATTAAGTTTACAAATTCCACCCATACCGGGCACATGTCTTTGAAGGATCCCATGAAAGTACGTACATTGGAGATCGATTGAGGAATATCGGTCTTTTTTGCCATGACATTTGCACTTATTGAAAATTTTAATTGGGGAGAATATGAACCCCAAAAAGGACCTTTAGGCTGAAAGATGCTTTTGGAATATACTCTCTACACCAATGAGAATGGGCTTGTGACCATGGTTGCACTAGTATTTGCATTTTTTTGAATGGCCATAACTTGAGCATTATAACTGTAAATTTGTAGGACAATAGTGCATTTGGAATGCATTGCCAATCTCTTTCCATAGATATGTTACATGCTATAGTTTTGAGGTACGTAGATATCGGTTATCCATGGCCCCCCTTTTATGTTTTATTGTTGAATGAAATCTGATTGGTTGCTCTTACAAGGCCCCTCTGGGGTTCATATTTTTTCTAATGGTTAACTTTCAATGTAAAGAATTCCTTACTCAAATATTGGATGAATTCTACCAATCCACATGATTTACGACAACAAGGCCTGACAACGCGCTCAATTTTGGAAGGGACCCTACCCATAAATCCAAGGAATAGTGAAGAGCTTGCCATCATCGCTGCGTGTTTCTTGATAAGCACCAATGCGATTCGAATTGTACAAGCATTTTGAATCTCTACCATTTGTGGTAGGTTTTGCTTCAAGGATTGGAATACTCAATCCACGGCTACAAGGTTTATGGCAACCTTCATACGCTTGGTTTCCCAAAAGACTCTCTTGTTGCACATGGACTCTCCCTTCTATAGCTCAATATGAGCTACGAAGAGATGCACTTTGAGTTGGGCTTTGTGCTCACGTAGCTCTAAGCACCTTTTTGCTTGCATCAATCGCAGAAGGGGCCACCAACTCTTTGTTGCCTTCCTTGCTATCCTAACAATTTTCATGAACGATCTCAACAAATGAGGGCTTGCTAGACATCATGATTTTGGTGGGTCATTTCAACATCATTGCCTTTATTTCCCATGAAGACTAATGCGCTTTGTGTCCCCATTCTCTTTTTTTTTTTTTTTTTTTTGGGGTGTGTGTGTGTGTGTGTGTGTGTGTGTTTCTCTCTCTCTCGTAACAAAAGACTTGGGTTTCTTTATCAAGGGTAAATAAGGGGGACCTTGGTAATACGTTAAAAAAAGTAAACCTTTGCAAAAATAGAAGAGGACCTTGGAACTTTAAACCTATTACTACATAGGGAAAAAAAAAAGACTTTGCTACATCAAAAGTGAATGTAAGCAGGAATAATCCAATTTAATAAAAAGAGAACCTTTTCTTACATATGTATGTAAAGGAAAAAGAGCTATGTAGAAATATATAGCAGTGTATCGACAAGAATTCTATATAATATGTATGTAAAGGAAAAAGAGCTATATAGAAATATATAGCAGTGTATCGACAAGAATTCTATATAAGAATTTAAGCCTAATGGATGAAGATGTGATTTTTTATATAAATAAGTGAACATAGTTTGCACAAAACTACCATAAATAATCTCATAAGTTTTTGGCATCACAAGAAAATCAAGAGTGAAAAAAAACTTACGCTAAATAATTTGAAGTTTGCTGGCAATATTGCATCAAGTACATGTTCTTTCAATAGGGCCATGAAAGTAGTCTACATTGCCAAAACTTGTAGAAGGATCAAAATAAAAAGGATGAAGATAAAACTTGTACCAAGCTCAAAAGAATCTTTCTTCACTAATCTGTCACTGCCAATATCCAAATGGCAGACAAAAGTTTCCTTTAATCAATCGCACAAGCCTCCTATATGGGCTTGCACTACATACATTGCAAGGTATGCTTTCATCACACATCGTAGGTTGATTGTACGATATGCTTCATGGACGTAGGGTGATTTCTTGTTGTTTGTAGCAAATTCAAATAAAGGGATTCTCTCCAAATTCACTACATAAATTGCATTGCTTGATTTTATCAAACATTGTAGGTTGAAAGCTATATGTTGGATTGCATTGATTGCATGATATGCTTCATGGAGGTAGGGTAGGTTTTTGTTGTTTTTAGCAAAATCAAAGCAAGGGATTCTCTCCAAATGCACCACGTATGCTCTCATTTTGAACGCATGTGGAATCATGTTGTGAACAAAAAAATTCATGGTAATTGTTAGTCAATGGTGGCTATCAAAAAAATATGTTTTTCTTGGCAATCCTTCGTTCACATGTAGGTCAAGTGTGCATACTTTTAGAAGCAGAAAAACCTCCCATACAAGGCTCTCATCTAGGATGTAGTCTCATGGAGCATATGATTGTAGGAGACTTCCAATAGGGGCGACGCTAGTAAGCACTAGACTAGTTTCAAAGAATGCCAAGGGGAGGTTCGCCTCAAGATGTAGTCTCTAGGACTTCACTTATTAGAGGATATGCCTAGCAAGGGGGGCTGATGAAGGTAGATCTAGATTGTTTCATGGATGCAACAAAAGGGCATTGAAAACAAAACAAAATTGATTCAAAATGCATGCTTGACAATGCTTTAGTTGATATTATGTATGCCAAAGTGTTCTGTACTTTGAGAGCACAAGTTCTTGACGAGTTTCCTCGATGATATGTATTTCAATGCTTAAATTGTTAGGTAAAGGCGGTGTGCCTCATCGTGCTTTGCCCTTGTCTGCTGGCCAGCCGCCCACATTTATCTCCTTATTCTTTATACATGCAAAGAATAAGGAGCTCTCACTTATTCTCACACCGTTCTCATAAAGTGAGATTTGGGAGCTCCACCCCACATCCCTATGTCGTGCTCTCTCTCTCTCTCTCTCTCTCTCTCTCTCTCTCTCTCTCTCTCTCTCCATCTTCGTTGCACACATACACGCCTACAATCCATTTCTTCACAATTGGTATCAGAGCTTTGGCTTCGCAACAAATGGAGTGTTACAGAGAAGTGAGCTTTCGGCTATGGTGAGCTCGTTTTCGGTGAAAGTTTGAGATTGATGAGCAACCACTAGATCTGTGCTCATGGAAGCTTGAGTAAAATTCCCAAGCTTGAGAGGAGATTGTATTGCAAGTGTGTATGCTTTTTTGCAGCCATACTTGCAGGAAAAATGCAGACTTTTATTTCCGTAGGTCATTTTTCGGGCTCCAAAACAGTGTTTTCTGCGTAACTTTTGCATATGGAATGCGATTTATGCAAGGTTAGGGTGTAACCTGGGGTTTTGGCACGCTCGGAATGCAATGGTGATGTCCATTTGGACTGGTTTTGATCTTTGAAATTTTTGCAGCAACAACTATTTATTGTGTGTCGAGGATTCCACACATGGTTTACTCTCGGATGTGAGAGTGGTATTGGCTACAAGTTTGCTCACAGGTGGGAGGATATGATGTATGATCTGTGAGGTCAGATGCTCAAGGAGACTCATGTGATTGCAGTTTGAGCTTGGCAATGTATGCTTCGAGCATGTTTCTTGGAAGTCACAGGTAGAGCAAGTATTTGTGTACTAGATTTGCAGGTGTTTGCAATGATGTATGCAAAGTGTGAAGATTGGTGCATGCATTTGGAGTGCCATTTGATGCGCTTTGGTTGCTCATGGTTTTGAGCGTGAAGTCACTTTGCTTATTGGTTTTGTAGCCACTTTATTGACAAAACTTTGGCAACATTTTTCCAACAATTTTATGCACATCGTTGGTGCGATTGAGATTGCGATTGCCTATAACACTCACGATTTGTGTGCAATGTTTTTTCTTTTGAGAGGTGCATCACGGGCATGTTTCGCTCTACATTTTTGGTCTTGAGCTATGAGTGCTTGGCCATTTGGAGCTTCCAGTTTTGACTCCCATCTATAGCCATTTGCAGTTGAGGACATCTTTTGCAATGTTTTGGCTTGCATACCGATTTTGACAAAGTATGTCTCTTGAGCTTTTTCTTTGTGTATGCTTTTGTGGAATAGTGACCGGAGTTTACTCGCCATAGTTTGTGATCGAGCTTAGCTCTCATAGTGAGAGGTTTATAGACAGGTTTGAGGGTCATTTGTGAGCTGAATTTTTCAACCATCGTTCCCTGTTTGCAGGTGCCTATGTATGGATCAATTGTAAGCTAATTTGCGGCACATTTGTGACCTGTTTCTTTAGCTATTTGGGAGCTGAATTTGGGGCTGATTTGCAGCCATATTTTTTAGCCATAAAGGAACTTGTGTTACTCTACAAGTACAGTTATTGTTACTCTTGGTAGTGGTTAGTTTTGACTCCCACTTTTACACAGATTGTGTATGCTACGATTTTCTAGCATATTGTTCATTCATTGATACATTTTGGAAGTAATTTTTCACTCACATAATGCATGTCATTTGTGGTGCCATTGAGTGATACTCCCGCTAGAGCGGTTTGGCCTTGTGTATGACTTTGTGAGGTAATTTCGGACGAGTACATTTTTGGATTGTCCATTTGGGCATTTGTTGTTGTCTCCATTGCGATTTACAGTTGAGTTTTTTGTTCCAGTTATTACAAAGGAGACTCTGCCAAAATTTTGCCAGATATGTACGCCTATTGCAGAGGCTAGTGAGCTTGACCGTTTGCTCACCTTCTTTGCTTGAGGCAACAATTTTCTCTCAAGTGGGAGATTCTTCTAATCTTGAGCATTGTTTGTCATAGTTTTGGCATGGATGTGCAGACGCTTCAGGTTAGAGGCGTTTCTCGCTCACAATCACACTGACATGTTGGCACTAAGGCCACAATGGGCATATTAGGCATCGTTGCTTCAGGCGTATGAGGCAGCGAAAGAGGCAGATGCATGGTGCTACTATGGGGACAAATGCTAGAGAGTATGCATGTGACGGGCATGTCACTTTTGAGTCTAGCTTGCCTTTCTTTGTGTCTTGGGATAGCATATTGTCTACGTGTTTTCTACTAGATGAGCATGTACTTTTTCACGTGACTCCACGTCGTGATTTGTTTTTCTCTTTCTCTAGTGGGAGACTTGGTTGTGTGCAGTCGATTAATGGTTCAACATATGACATACAGGGTGCTGGAGAAGTATGCATGTCTTTACCTAGCGGTGCATTGCTTATGCTACGAGATATACGTTATGTACCAAGACTCAACAAGAGTCTTTTCAGTGCTTGAGCTGTGAAGAGTAGTGGACATTGAGTACTGCTTGGAGAGAAGACATTTCAAACACATAGGGGATCACTAGTGATAGCCAGAGGTGCTAGGAGTGGTCTAGTATACCCTTTTCATATTTCTGACACACGAGGCGGTGTAGTCTCTGTGCATTTGCAGCCAAGTTTGGAGTGAGAGACGAGGTGTGTCTCTTTTGCAGATGTGCTGCATGGAGAGCAGGTTGTGCATTTGTCTTGTGGTGACGTTCACGCAGACAATGGTATATCTAGGGATGCACAGTTTGGTCAGTCATTAGTTGAGGTGACATCAGTTGAGCCAGAGACCGACGCATTGTTCTATGATGCGTCTGATACATTTTAGGGCGACAGTGTCCTTCATACTGTTGTGTGTGACTACAATGGTGCTGATTTTTTGGTTTTGTAGTCATTCTCAACAGATATGCCTTTGCCAGATGATGCTGACATGGTGATGCATAGTCAGGTGGTTCTTGATGAGGATGCATATGGAACTGAGGTTGTGGGATAGGTTGGCACACATAGTGCATGTTTCATCAGCTTTTGGGTCTCTCATGTCTGACCTTTTGGTCTCGAGAACTGATCTTGCTTATGTGGTTGGTGCATTTGTAGTGGGAGTTGTTGGTTGTGTGATGATTGACACTGGCATTGTGCACTGGCCATGCAGGTCATCACTCGATACCTGCATTAAGAGTGTCATCGTGGCTCTAGCCCTAGTGGTATGCATTTTGCATTTCCACTAGAGCGGTTATAGATGCACTCACGTATTTGGAGTGAGCGAGTGGGCATAGGTTGAGAGCCGTCTTCTCTCACCTCTTGTATATACTAGTTGTAGGGTGAAAGCATGTTAACCTGTCGCGCTTTTTGTGCTAGTTAGCAGTTTCAAGCTAGCACATCTTCGAAAATTTGGGCGTCCGGTAAATTTTTTACAAATAATATCAAAATTTGTCGGAGGTTGTACATTTGGAATCCTTGTTTCGAGTGCTTTCTATTGATATATCATATGTCCTAGATCTTGGAGATGTAGCTCGAGTTATTGTACTAGTTAGCACATGTCAAAATTGTGCTAGTTAGCATTGTCCGGGACATGAAAAAGCATGACAAGTTAACATGCTTTCACCCTGTAGTCTAATCTTCTCGCCACTTATCGGCACACAACCTTTAGTGGTAGAATGTTAGGTAAAGGCGGTGTGCCTCATTGTGCTTTGCTCATGTCTGCCGGCTAGTTTTCGGTCGCCCACATTTATCTCTTTATTCTTCATACATACAAAGAATAAGGAGCTCTCACTTATTCTCACACTGTTATCATAAAGTGAGATTTGGGAACTCCACCGCACATCCCTGTGTCGTGCTCTCTATCTCTCTCTCTCTCTCTCTCTCTCTCTCTCTCTCTCTCTCTCCATCTTTGCTGCACACAAGTACGCCTACAATACCTTCACATAAATATCTTACTTCCAATTGGAGAATTGCTTACATATCTTGCACAAATGCCATTTTGTAATAAATTCACTTGATAGTTCATGGTCTGGTTTTGTATAGAAACATGCTTGACAATGCTTTAGTTGATATTATGTGACATGACGCCAAAGTGTTGTGTACTTTGAGATCACAACAAGTTCTTGACGAGTTTTCTTGATGATATGGATTTCAATGCTTAAATATATTACTTCCAATTGGAGAATTGCTTGCATACCTTTCAAAAATGTCATTTCGTAATAAATTCTCTTGATAGTTCATGGTTTGGATTTGTATAGAAACATCTAATTACTTAGTGTGGTGTCATTTACAAAACCGAATCCCAATACATGCTTGATCATGATGAAGGAAGCTGAGCCCCATCAACTTACCATCCTTTTCCATGATTCCAATGAACTAAGATCCAATAATAGAGAGAATCCCCATTCTATCCAAAGATGATAGAGCAGCAGATTCAGTTAAGGGGCCGCGGACTCGTCAAGAATCTCTCAAAGCTTCAAGGTTTGACAATCTACATTTCAGAACAAACATAATTTGAAAACTTGGGGATGTTGTGGCTAATCTCAAGTTTTTGCATTTTTGACAACCAAACATGTTGTAAGGTCTCTGACCCCAACCAAAAAGACCACCCTTGTACCATGAAATGATCATAATGGAAAAAAGTTACAATTTTTAGCAGTTTTTCGAATTCTGTCAGTGCCATGATGTTTAGAATGTTATAAAGCTTCGAAATGTGAATTAAAATAATTTTTGTGAAAATTTTCCAAATATAGTAAGTTTTTTGTCACCCGACCTGTATAGTTTTGACCGTCTCGAAAATCTGCACCCGTACCTCGAATTTGAAAAAAAAAGCATTTTCGAACCCCAGGGGGCTGCTAAATATGGCAGGTACTCGGTCCAGTACGCCTTAGTTAGAGCTCAGTATAGCATTTTATGACATCAAAATCCGACTCGTATAGCCCGTTTTAGCCTAAAACCAATTTTTCATAAAATTGTCCGGGGAGGCACCGAGGGCCCGGGGCTGTGTGGGAACAGGTTCTAGGCCACTCTAGACCAGCTTTAGCAGCTAGGGGGCACCCTCTTGCCTTGTGGGAGTCTTTGGGAAGTTTCCAAGCTTGCAACTAAGTGTGAGAACCAGTTAACTAAACCAACTGGACACTTGGTGGGTAGGCAACTAGACTTGCCATGCAAGGACTGAGTGCTCACTCAGATGCTTATAGCAGCACAAATCGATTTTCAGCTTGAGGAGGCCTATTTAAAGGCATGCACACACACACACACACACACACACACACACACACACCTTGGGGAGGTGCTGCCGGTACACACACAGTTTTTGAAGGAGAAGCAAGGAGGGAGGTGCTGCCGAAATTCTCATCTTGAGGATTCATTGGATCAGAAAAATCAGAGGATTCTCAGCCCCTAATCACGGTAATCATGGTTTAATTACTGCTCTTCTTAATTCTCATCTTTATTCTCCAAATTCCTTAGCTACTATGCTTAATCCTGGCTATAATTTCCTATAGCTGCTCTCTAAATCTCCATAGCTATACTCCATTACATAATCTCCATAGCTAAATTATGCAGCCATTCATCATCCTTAACCAATGATTAATGCATGATTAGGAAAGATTCTCTCTCTAGGCAGCATAGTTAATAAATTGTCAACTAGTAATAGTGTAGATTTGATGAAATTCATTCTTTTACCACTCAATAGTGTGGTAATTAAATTAGACTCAATCTTCTCCCACATTAAAATGTGATTAAGGCTGAAAATTAATCCGTCATTAGGCCATTAAGAAGAGAATTTTATGTCACACATGCCTGTGGCAATTCTGCATCTTCATATTGCTCTAGGAAAATGAATGAGCTTGCTTACTTCATCTCTTTCGTGAATCAATTAGTAAAATTCTGAATTTCTTAATCATCTAAGCCAAGTAATTAACCTTAGAGCCATTTCCCATAGGGTAAGTAAGGAATTACCCATAAAATTGCTAGGTCTCGAAGGAAAAATCTAATCTCTTGCCTAAGGAGGATTCTTTAATAATTCTAATCTGCCATTTGGTTGTTATGATGCTCTCGGACTTTAGCTCTTTTCTTCAAGTTTATCATTTAAAGAAGTGAGTAAAATGGCCCCGGTTAAGAGAACTCGCTTCGGTGGTGCCCACGACCACGAGGCGGGAACGAGCAATACAAATGGAAAAGGAAAAGCTCCCATGGTCGAACAAGCACCGGCCATCTCACGAGCCAATGAGGAAGAAATGGAAGAGGTAGATCATAGTTTTATTCAAGTTGTTTAATTTAACATTGCATACGTTTAGCTAGGAATGAACATATCCCCAAACATGTTGGAGAAATCCGATAGAAACCTCGGCAATTGAATTCATTTGTATATTAAAGTCTAAAGTAGGAAAGAAATGATTGACGGATATACTGTTTGCAATAGGAAAGAATGTCTGCTAGGGAAAATTTAGCTCGGCATGTTCATTCTATTTCCAATGTTGAATTAATCATGAACCCTCTCTTGATCACAGGGGGCAGAGTTCCTGGTTAAGGGCTCTTGAATCCACGACTGCTGCTGGTTAAGCGGTGGATACCCACGACTGCTGGTTAAGCGGTGGGAACCCATGTCTGCTGGTTAAGCGGTGGGAATGTCCATGTCGTGCTTTCTATGCGGTGGACATACCTAGTTGTATGGGCAGCTAGGCGACAACGGGAGGAGTAAACTCTCGCTGGAGGGGGGATGTTGTACCTCCAGAACATTGGAATTTTAATGAATAAGTTTGAGTAGAATTTTTACTAGAACTCTCTCTTGGTGCCGCTGTGCAATTCTGATGGAAGGGCTGTCTTAACGAACTTGTGAATCGGAATTTAATCAAGGAACTTTTATGTTGAACAACCACTGTGGTAGTAATTAGGGCACACAAGGAAGTGTGAGTGTGGGGGTGGAAAGTGGGGCCTTGGCTCAGGTTGCCAATGCCTATGAGAAGGGTGATCCCGATTGGTCGGGAACTCTCCGTCCCCATAGTGTTATAAATCGACGTTAGTATTACTCATTGCCCCTAGAGCGGCGAAGTCTCAAGTGTACGTGCCTCTGAAACATGGGGAGAAAGGCACTCGAGGTTTCTCTTCTCTTGGAAGGTGGGTCTTAGGATCGCTAGATAGGTTAAGTACGCTTCCCCTACGAGGTGGAGCTAGATCTCGATGCTAGTAGGCTTGAACTCTACTCACCTTGTGATGAGAGACCGTCCGCTAGTTGAACCTTGAGCCACTTTGTTTGCTTCCGCTTTAGATCTAGTGGGCACCAAGTTCACCATCAGATCCACCGTTTGATACGACGAGGTGGGGACCTCACACCTTGTATCAGAGCTATAGGTTTACGAATTGTAAAATGATGTTGTTTGAAATTTTAAAAACTAAGGGATTGTAGGATAGCTCGTACTCAAAGCTTGAGCATGATGTTTCCCAGAATAATGACATTGGATTTGTCTAGTGGATTGTCTCCTGAGTGATGTTAAAGAGTTTTACTCGTTGAGCTTGTTGGGATTCAGTGGGTTTCACATGATGTTTTTTGAAAAGTCGTTGGTGCGACTAGTGCTGCGGGCAGGTAGCCTGTTGATGCACATAAAGTTATAAGTATGGATCAAAGCTCTCGAGTAAAGTTTTAACCATTATTTATTGGCTGACAATTTTGGATGTATTCAATGGAATTTAAATGGTGAAATGGTTAAAATCCTTTGTGATAGCTGTACAGATTAAGTAGGTTGGTTAAGCCCAAAAAGTTAAATTTCTTCTTGAGTATGGAAAATCCTAGGTTCATTTGAGAAGAGTGCTATAGTAACGAGTTTTATACCATTGGATAGGTACCGTCTATTGCGCTATATACCGCCGTTCAAGAGAAAAAGTTTCTCCTTAAGCAAGCTCAGCCTCCAACCTTTAAAGGCGAAGGGGCAAATGTGGAAAGAGATGCATAAGTATGGATGGAGGCTATGGATGACTATGTCGAAGCTGCGAGAACTCAACCCGAGAACCAAACCATGCTTGCAATGTTCCGCTTGTCTGGTGATACCAAGATCTGGTGGAAACAACATTGTAGGGACTTGGATATCAAGGGATCTTCCCAGTCATGGGAAGACATCAAGGCTGTTGTGATGGAGCGTTACTTACCACCCGCCTATAAAACCTTGAAGATGAACGAGTTCTTTTCCCTTCGGCAGCTGACTTCATCTGTCAAAGAATATTATTCAAAGTTTGTCACTCTTCGGAGATATGCTCCTAAGATGACATTGGAACAATAGGTAGCACGGTTCGGCCAAGGACTCATCGACCCCCTGAACAACCGACTAGAAGCTCTCAGGCCAGCAACTCTGCAAGATGCCTTGCTAAGGGCCAAACCGTTAGCTAAAGAGATTCAGAGGACTACCCAAGATAGTGAATACTATTTGTCAAAGAAGGCCAGGCCAGACAATTGGAGTAACAGACCAATCAACCCTGCATACGACCATCGTCCGGTAGTAGCTACTACGGTAGCTACTGAGTTTCCCAATATAAGATGCTTTGAGTGCCAGGAGTATGGACATTACAAAAGTCGATGTCCAAAAAGGATTTCCCAAACATCTGGTGCTAATAATGTACCTCTGAACGTCAATGGGCGAGGTCAACCAAACGGAAGAGGAGGCCGAGGAAGAGGATACATAGGACAAGGAAGCGGAGCTTTCGCTAATGCCGCAGTGAGACAACCAACTGTGGGTGATGAAGCTGATGAGAGAGCAACAATGTATGATGCAACTGCTAATCCTAGTGAGCAATAAATCAGGCACCAGAATCTCATCAAAGTTCATCAGAATAAGACGCATAAAGCTAAAGACTATTCTAATATCAAAGAATGTCTTTACTTTAGACAAAGGATATATGTACCTAAGTAGTTAGCATAGAGTTTATCCAGATGTATTCTTGAGATGAGGACATCTCAAATTTTTCACGTTGGGGAGGTTGTAAGGTCTGTGACCCCAACCAAAAAGAGCACCCTTGTACCATGAAATGATCATAATGGAAAAAAGTTACTATTTTTAGCAGTTTTCCGAATTCTGTCAGTGCCATGATGTTTAGAATGTTATAAAGCTTCGAAATGTGAATTAAAATAATTTTTGTGAAAATTTTCCAAATATAGTAAGTTTTTGGTCACCCAACCCGTCTAGCATTAGGCAAAATTTGGACTCACAAAGGGGCCCTTTAAGGAGTTTGACTTTACCTATCTCTACCAAAACAGGCGCATGGATAAATTTTTGCAAACAAACTCCAAATTTGGCGGAGGTTTGACAGTTAGGGTGTCCTCTTCAAGCTCTATCTACTGATATATAGCACGCCATGAGATTCTTCATATTTTAAAAGATACTTTTTTTGATTCACCTATGATGTGACAACTCTATCGGAATCTAAGTGAATCAAAAAAAGAATCTTCTAAAATATGAGGAATCTCATGGCGTGCTATATATCAGTAGATAGAGCTTAAAGAGGACATTATAGCTGTCAAACCTCCGCCAACTTTGGAGTTTGTTTGCAAAAATTTATCCATGCGCCCGTTTTGGTAGAGAGAGGTAAAGTCAAACTCCTTAAAGGGCCCCTTTGTGAGTCCAAATTTTGCCTAATGTTTTGACCGTCTCAAAAATCTGCACCTGTACCTCGAATTTGAAAAAAAAAGCATTTTCGAACCCCGAGGGGCTGCTAAATATGGTAGGTACTTGGTCCAGTACGCCTTAGTTAGAGCTCAGTATAGCAATTTACGACATCAAAATCCGACTCGTATGGCCCGTTTTAGCCTAAAACCAATTTTTCATAAAATTGTCCGGGGAGGCACCGGGGACCCGGGGCTGTGTGGGAACAGGTTCCAGGCCACTCTAGACCAGCTTTAGCAGCTAGGGGGCACCCTCTTGCCTTGTGGGAGTCTTTGGGAAGTTTCCAAGCTTGCAACTAAGTGTGAGAACCAGTTAACTAAACCAACTGGACACTTGGTGGGTAGGCAACTAAACTTGCCATGCAAGGACTGAGTGCTCACTCAGATGCTTATAGCAGCACAAATCGATTTTCAGCTTGAGGAGGCCTATTTAAAGGCATGCACACACACACACACACACACACACACACACACACACCTTGGGGAGGTGCTGCCGGTACACACACAGTTTTTGAAGGAGAAGCAAGGAGGGAGGTGCTGCCGAAATTCTCATCTTGAGGATTCATTGGATCAGAATAATCAGAGGATTCTCAGCCCCTAATCACGGTAATCATGGTTTAATTACTGCTCTTCTTAATTCTCATCTTTATTCTCCAAATTCCTTAGCTACTATGCTTAATCCTGGCTATAATTTCCTATAGCTGCTCTCTAAATCTCCATAGCTATACTCCATTACATAATCTCCATAGCTAAATTATGCAGCCATTCATCATCCTTAACCAATGATTAATGCATGATTAGGAAAGATTCTCTCTCTAGGCAGCATAGTTAATAAATTGTCAACTAGTAATAGTGTAGATTTGATGAAATTCATTCTTTTACCACTCAATAGTGTGGTAATTAAATTAGACTCAATCTTCTCCCACATTAAAATGTGATTAAGGCTGAAAATTAATCCGTCATTAGGCCATTAAGAAGAGAATTTTATGTCACACATGCCTGTGGCAATTCTGCATCTTCATATTGCTCTAGGAAAATGAATGAGCTTGCTTACTTCATCTCTTTCGTGAATCAATTAGTAAAATTCTGAATTTCTTAATCATCTAAACCAAGTAATTAACCTTGGAGCCATTTCCCATAGGGTAAGTAAGGAATTACCCATAAAATTGCTAGGTCTCGAAGGAAAAATCTAATCTCTTGCCTAAGGAGGATTCTTTAATAATTCTAATCTGCCATTTGGTTGTTATGATGCTCTCGGACTTTAGCTCTTTTCTTCAAGTTTATCATTTAAAGAAGTGAGTAAAATGGCCCCGGTTAAGAGAACTCGCTTCGGTGGTGCCCACGACCACGAGGCGGGAACGAGCAATACAAATGGAAAAGGAAAAGCTCCCATGGTCGAACAAGCACCGGCCATCTCACGAGCCAATGAGGAAGAAATGGAAGAGGTAGATCACAGTTTTATTCAAGTTGTTTAATTAACATTGCATACGTTTAGCTAGGAATGAACATATCCCCAAACATGTTGGAGAAATCCGACGGAAACCTCGGCAATTGAATTCATTTGTATATTAAAGTCTAAAGTAGGAAAGAAATGATTGACGGATATACTGTTTTCAATAGGAAAGAATGTATGCTAGGGAAAATTTAGCTCGGCATGTTCATTCTATTTCCAATGTTGAATTAATCATGAACCCTCTCTTGATCACAGGGGGCAGAGTTCCTGGTTAAGGGCTCTTGAATCCATGATTGCTGTTGGTTAAGCGGTGGATACCCACGACTGCTGGTTAAGCGTTGGGAACCCACGTCTGCTGGTTAAGCGGTGGGAATGTCCATGTCGTGCTTTCTATGCGGTGGACATAACTAGTTGTATGGGCAGCTAGGCGACAACGGGAGGAGTAAACTCTCGCTGGAGGGGGGATGTTGTACCTCCAGAACATTGGAATTTTAATAAATAAGTTTGAGTAGAATTTTTACTAGAACTCTCTCTTGGTGCCGCTGTGCAATTCTGATGGAAGGGCTGTCTTAACGAACTTGTGAATCATAATTTAACCAAGGAACTTTTATGTTGAACAAACATTGTGGTAGTAATTAGGGCACACAGGGAAGTGTGAGTGTGGGGGTGAAAGTGGGGGCTTGGTTCAGGTTGCCAATGCCTATGAGAAGGGTGGTCCCGATTAGTCGGAAACTCTCCGTCCCCATAGTGTTATAAATCGACGTTAGTATTACTCATTGCCCCTAGAGCGGTGAAGTCTCAAGTGTACGTGCCTCTAAAACATGGGAAAAAAAGCACTTGAGGTTTCTCTTCTCTTGGAAGGTGGGTCTTAGGATCGCTAGATAGGTTAAGTACGCTTGCCCTGCGAGGTGGAGCTAGATCTCGATGCTAGTAGGCTCGAACTCGACTCACCTTGTGATGAGAGATCGTCCGCTAGTTGAACCCCGAACCACTTTGTTTGCTTCCGCTTTAGATCTAGTGGCCACCAGGTTCACCATCAGATCCGCCTTTTGATACGACGGGGTGGGGACCTCACACTATCTAACACACGATCAAAAGTTTACAATCATGGTTATGAACCGACACTCAAGGTCGCGGTTTGGGATTTGACTTGGATTGGTGGCCATATTAAGACAGTGATCAACTATGGCAGATGAAAGGATCATGTAGAGAGCTCTAAGGGAATGACTACCTTAGCAGATTAACCATCGATCTAGGGCTTTAGGCTACAAGAAATCTTGGACCGTTAAAGTGCTAGCAAAGCATCTTTATGTAGCTTTTTACATTGATCAACAAGGTCAGGGGCAAGTACAAAAATCGTGTACAATCCATGCAAGGCATGGTGGTGGTCTTGGAGAACCATGGACATACAAAGGTCTGTCGATCTACTGGATTTAACCTGGCAATGGACTCAAGTCGAGTCCCATCAGGTACGTTTCATTCAGATTTCTTTTTTTTTATTGTTGTGAACAATTTTGTAGCAAGTGGCACCGCTTGTGTGCCTACGCAAGCCAAAGCCATTTCATGAGTTTTGAAGCCCTTACGGTTTCACAGGATTTGAAGTACAAGGAGAAGCAAGGGCTTATCAAGATGAAATTTATGTCATTGTAGCTCTCAAGGAGGACAGAGTTCGTACTTTTATAAGGTGCACAAAGTGCATTCAAACTGGAGATTTTACTTTTGGATTTTAATAATTTTAGCAGAACTATCAAAAGATAATGCATAAAAAGGCTATGATGATGCAAGCCAAGGCTTGTTTCTAAACTTGATGAGAGGTGCCATATGTTTGGTCATGCGCGAAAAGCTCAAGGTGGTGAGCCTACCTGTCATGTCTGGAGATCGTCGGGAAGTCATGCGCATCGTAGAAGCTGCTGGAAGGTTGATCCGCTCTAGGTGGCAGAAGCTCTCTCCACAAAGTCAATAGTGAGAATGAGCTAAAAATGGAGTGAAAATTTCTTATAATGGAGGTCCCCGAACCACTTTTCATGAAACTTGACATGTGCTCCTACCTTCTTGTGAGATGCGGTTTAGGCTCAAAAATTTCTTGATTTGGACTCCATTTGCTTTGTTTTACCAGAATTTTGGCATTTCGGTCAAAACCTCGCCAAAACACGCTTTCCGCTCCAGTCTCATAATTGCACCCCCACTGTACCAGAGGTTGTCCTATAGTCACTGATCATCCCCATATTTTTTGTTTTTCATTACGACTGTTTTTCACCTGCTTTTTGTATTTTTGAAGTTTTTCTGCCGAAAATTAGCAGAATTAAAAGGAAAATAGAAAATCAAACCCAGAAAATACCCAAAAGTCATAATAAATCACAAACATCACCGCAACACATTATATACACTCACATGCAATTTTTATGGCCTGATTTCTCCGTTTTACCAATATTTTGCATGAAAAATGGCTATTTCTACTTATATACACACACCTAGGGGCTTGATTTGGCAATTGGCTCCATATACCTGTAGCTTCATGCTGTATAAGGGCATATGTACTTGGGTTACTCCAGAAAATTTTGCAATCAAACAACAATCCTAAAAATAGTCAAAAATCATGCCCTTTTTTTGCTGTTTCTGTTATTGGTTCCGCATTTGAGAGTGCCTCTAGAATGCCTGTGCCTCTAGAATGCCTCCCCCCCTCCTAGCCGGAGTCCTCCCGGACGACAAGGTTTCGCCTCGGAGTATGTGCCGTGCATAGGTTGAAAAAGTTGTACTAATGTCTGGCCGATTAAAGTGGCCCTATTTTATGCATACTCTGTCAATGCATGGAAAAATTAATGTTGTGCAAGAGAAGGGAATAAGCAATATGCTTATTGGCATTCGCCGTCGAGGTTTCCTGTTTTCTTTGCAAGTAACAGCTGTAACTCTACTGCTCTCTGTTTAATTGTCTTTTTGGCAAAAGGCAATTGCTTTGCCGACACTGTTGATGGAGTCGTAGTAGCTGATTTGAAGGATAGAATTGGCTGGGCCGTAATGGCTATAGGCCGTATTGCCATTGCTTTCCATTGGTATTTTGTTGCTGCCGGTTTTTGTAGATGGTTTGGCACTTTCTTGTTTACCACTGGTTTGTTTTTTATTGGCATCCCCATAAGTCGGTTTTTCGTTTTGAAATGCAGCTGTCTGCTTTCCGTTGTTGCTTGTACTGAAGGGAGTTCCTTTTGCTTTTGCTTTGGTATCCAAATGTGAGTGACATTTGGGTTATGGCTAAGCATTTTCTTTGGGATCCATATCTGTTTTGTGCTTTTGGTTTGTGGTTGAACCTTCTGCTTTGTTGGAATCCTTTTGTTGCATTGTTGTTTGTCTGCCATGTCCTTTCTATCTTTCCGCATCCATACTTGTTTTCCTTGTTTTGGTAGCCTAGATCTTTGCATTGTGGCCGGTGACTTCATATGTCTGTAATTATCATGGTTGGCTTTTACCTGATTGTTGGTCTCGGGTATCATGTTGTTCTTTAAGGGCATTCGTGCTTTTCGCCTTGTTCCCAGTGATTGCATGGCTTGCAGTTGATCATGCTGGTATTGCTGAGCAAAAGCTATCACCTGTTGTTCATGTTCATGCGGAATTTTGACTGCCTTTGCTTTCCAATCTATCTGCACATTGTACTCTTTTTGCCAAGGTTGGCCCAGCATCATTGGGTGTTGTGTGCTTTCATCTGTCACCACATAGAATTTGTGTGGGTAAATATATTGATGTATCTGTACATTCAATATAGTCCATCCCAATGTTTTCAACGGGTGTGATGTGCTACTTTCCAGCACTTGAGGAGTAGAATGAAGTTGACCTGTGACTTTGAGTTGTTGGTATAATCCATTAGAGATCAAATTTGCTTGAGCACCCGAATCAAGTAATGCTGTCGATTCAACTTGATTGTTGCTGCCCATTTTGACGGGGATTATTGGCTCCACTGTTTCCTCCTCCAACTTCGTCAGTCGAATGGCATTGATTCGCAATGGTGTTCCACTTTGTTGGTGTTGTCGCAGAAGTCGTCTTTTTGCAATGCGTTCTTGTGCTTCGGCTTGAGCTTCCTCCCATACTCTCTATTTTTCCTTCATTCTTTGTTTTCCTTGATGAATTTTTTGGAGCATCTCCTGTGTGAGTGGTAGATGATAGCTCCTCAGTCGACATCCACTAATCCAGTTTGACATTTCTTCACCTGCTAATGTAGCAAGCTTGACAGCTCCACTTTTGTGATAGATCACTAATCACAAATGGTCCCATCCCTCGCTTTTTTAGTTTCTTGGCCTGTTGCTTCAAGGTATAAACAAGTACATAATCACCTGTTTTAAACTCTTTGGTACGCACGTGTTTGTCAAAAAATTCCTTTTGTCTTCTCTTTTTAGCATAGATTGAAGCGACAACTCGTAAGCGGAGTTCATCTAGCTTTTCAAGATCATCAATTCTTGAAGAGAGCTCATGCCCTGTCCATTCTAAGCTTTTTGCTACTCGTAGGGTTGGAATTAAAAACTCTATGGATAGTATAGCATTCAGGCCAAACACCATGTTGTATGGTGTTGTTCCTATTGATGTTTTGTAAGCTACCCTGTATGCCCATAGTGTTGAGTGTAGCTGTTGATCCCAATCTGTTCTTGATTCTGACACTTTTTTAGTGAGAACCGTACATAGTGTTTTATTAGTGGCCTCAGCTTGCCCATTGGCCTGTGGATGGTATGCTGCGGATTTCCTATGTATGACCATGAATTCCTCTAGCAGATATTCAATGAATTCATTGAGAAAATGTGTTCCACGGTCACTGACAATTTCTATTGGTAACCCGTAGCGTACAAAAACATTCTCATACAAAAATTGTGCCGTGGTGCGTGCATCAGCTTTTTGTGTTGCTTTGGCTTCGACCCATTTTGTGAGATAGTCCGTGGCAACTATGATATATTGGGTATGGGTGCGATATGCAGGGGGTGATATAGGTCCCACAAAATCAATGCCCCATTTTGCAAATGCTCTTGCTCCCATCATTGGCCGTAATGGAATCTCATCTCTTTTTATTGGCACCTTGGTGTGTTGACATGCGTCACAACGCTTTACAAACTCTTCCGCATCCATGTGCAATGTAGGCCACCAAATTCCTGCTGCGGTTAAGACAATTTTTATCGTCTTATCGCCCAAAAAATGGCCTCCACTTATTCGGCTATGTGCATGTTCTAGAATCAGCAGGTATTCACTTTCACTTGCACAGATTCTAAGTTGATTGTCCTTACCTCGCTTATAGAGTTGGTTCCCAATTAACTGAAAGTCACGAGCTTCCAGCTCTATAGTTTTTTTCCGTGCTCTTGTGATGTTCTCAGGGAACGTCGTGGTGGTTAAGAAGTCAATGATATATTGACTCCATGCAGGTGCTATGTTTACCTGAAACAAAGTTGCGTGATCCACTGGTTGTTTGACACTACATATAATACAATTGATAACATAAGAATGTGTGTCCGCATACATAGTTGGCCAATAAACCCCTAATTGTTTCAGTCTCTGGTGTGTCTTCACTGTTGAACAATGAAATGCACAACCCTAGACATGTGCATCTTCAAGGTAGCACTCGAATTCTTCCGGATTTATACATAATCGTAGGATTAGGTCAGATCCAAGATGATACAGCCGTCCTGCTATCAACTGGAAGTTTTTTGTTTGTCAAGTTGTTTGCTGTTTGGATCTGCATTCCGTATTATCAAACCCACTTCCAAAGGAAAGAACGCTAACAATTTCCTGAGACCGTTTGGGTACCATTTCAATGTTGAAAAGATAAGCATGTGGTATGTCATCATCTACTCCTTCAAGAGCTTCCCCGTTGTGTATCCTTGAAAGATGATCCGCTCGTAGATGGGTTTTACCATTTTTGACCACCACTGTGAAGTCAAATTCTAGCAATATAATAAACCAGCGTACAATTCTCCCCATATTGCAAGGTTTATTTACTAGGTACACAAGAGCTTGATGATCTGTGAAGAACACAAATCTGTTTACAAGTAAATAATGCCGAAATTTCTTTACAACATAAATCATTCCTAACCCTTCCCGCTCGGTTGTTGTGTAGTTCTTTTCTGCACTGTTTAACTGTCGACTCGCATAGCAAACCGGAAAATCCATTGTTCCGTCTCCAGGTTGAGCTAGAATACTTCCAATTGCATATGCTGAAGCATCAATGTGCACATGGAATATCTTTTCCCAATCTGGTGCCTTTAGTATAGGTGCTGATATAAGGTTTTCCTTTAGCTTTTGGAATGAAGTTTCACACTCCTCGGTCCACTCGAAATTGACTAGCAAACGATACAGTGGTTGTGCGATAACCGCATACATGTATATGAATCTTCGATAATATCCGCAGTGTCCCATGAAGGATTGCACTTGTTTCGCATTAGTAGGCCTGGGTAGGTCTACAATGACTTTGACTTTGTCTAGGTCAGTGGCTATGCCATTTCTTGAGACAATATGTCCTAAGATTCGTCCTTGCTTAACCATAAACACACACTTTTTCGGGTTAAGACAGATTCGATATGTCCTGCACTTTTCAAAGACCTTTTGCAAATGGTCAATATGTTCCTCTCGTAGGAGAGAGTGTACACACAGGTCATCCATGTAAATTTCTAAGAATATTCTTAGGTATTCCTTGAATGCGTGAGTCATTAACCTTTGGAAAGTGGCAGGTGCATTAGTTAAGCCAAATGGCATAACTCCATACACATAAATCCCCCATTCTGTGGCAAATGCTATTTTGTGTTGATCCTCCCTTGCTATTGCCAGTTGGTTGTATCCTGAAAACCCATCCAGAAAGGAATAAGCCCGTTTCCCGGCCACTCACTCCAGTACATGTTCTGTGATTGGCAAGGGATAATTATCCCTTATGGTTGCTGCATTCACCTTTTTGAGGTTTACACACACTCGCAATTTTCTATTCTTTTTGGGAACTACCACAATGGGAGACACCCAATATGTATGTTCAATTTCATAGATGAATTCAGCTTCCATTAGCTTATCAATCTCTTCTTTGATTTGTTTAGCAAATGTGTCATTATATGTATAAGGACGTTGTTTGCTAGGTTTTGCATCCGATTTCAAAGGAATTGTATGTTGGCATATCAATGGATGAACTCCTTTGAGGTCTTTATAGGACCAAGCGAACACATCTTTATACTTCTTGAGAATTTGTGTTAACTGTTCTTCCTCCTCAGGCTCTAAATTGTTAGCTATATAGAGTGGCTGAGGCTTTTCACCTGGTTCTGCGAGGTCTATCTTTTTTGCATTTTCAGGCCCATCGTAAGATTCTTGGTTGGTTCTTTCCCTTACTGGTGGTGTCATGATGATTTTTCTGTCCTGGATAGTAAATTTTCGATAGTGTGATGGTACATTCATGTTCCCCTTTTCTGACTCCCCTTTACCATCACTATCTTCTTCAGTGGTCCATATCTCTCTCAAAGACCGTTTCAGTTCTTGGTATTTCTGTTTACGCTCCAGTTTGGTCCACTCCTGGTCTTTTGTTGTTTCTTTTTTTGAATTTTGAGATTTTTGTGATTTTGTTTCGGTTTTAGCTTTCCGTACCTGTTTTATTTCCTTTCGCATTCTTTCTTTTTGATTTTTTGAGAATTTCCCGGATATTTGATCCTTTACACAATCCTCTGCTTTTACCAGCATCAAATAGTGAGTTTTACCTTTTATTCTAGGCATCCGGTTCTCTCTCGCTTTGTTTCCTACTCGTTTCCTCCTATAGCGTTCTTGGCGTCTAGGGTGTTGATTAGCAAAATCATAAAACTTGATATTCTCGATTTCATTTCCATGCTCACTTGAGGTGTCTGAACACTCATTATCTGCATCCTCATTTACTTCCAAATGTTCAGAGGAGTTGTAAAACTCTTCTTGTTCTGGTGGTTCTACCGTCTCTTTTTCTCGTATAATGCTTACCATGTAATAGGGTAACACATCATAGCCATCCTTATCACAAAATTTTATTGTTGGACTATCGGTAATGGTACAGACATCCAATGTTGCTAGTATGTGTTCCCATTCTAGAGGTTCCAAGGCATCTTCAGGGAAAGGTTCCGGAATATACTCCTTGTCCCCAATTGTTCTTTCTAAGACGCATTCCTCTCTTCTTAAGCTTCCATAGTGAGAAGCTCCGCACATCCATAGCTCTTTTGGTTGCCCTAACCATGCTGGTAGTTCTGATCCTGCTACTGTAGCCGAATCAAACTCTTCCATAGGTGTTTGGTTCAGATCTTTGTAACTATGGTCTTTCAGGTGTATTTTAGTTGTTATCTCGCCATGTCTGAGGTATATGTGGTCATAACCCCAATCTTGGACCATCTTCAATTTTCGCATGAATGGTCGTCCCAAGATGATCTCATAATTGTTCTTCTTGTCGAAATCAACTATTGCAAATGTATGCTCATACTCAATTCCGCACGAAGTGACAATCACTTTTTCTAAGAGTCCTAGAGGCTTCTCCATGAACCCATCTGCCAATTATAGTTTCATTCTGGTAGCCCTCAAAGCCGGTTTTCCCCATTTTTTCCAGATTTCTTTGGTGACGATAGGAACCCCCGCTCCACTGTCAAGAATAGCTTTGGAAACTACTCCTTGGAATTCTACTGGTAGCGTAGTGTTTCCATGTTCTCCTTCACAATATTCTCCAACCTTATTTAATTGTACTGGTCTAGTGTTTAGTTGAGACCTGTCCAACTCTCTGATCCCTTCTTGTAGCTTCAAGGTGGGGTCTTTCACTCCAAATTTTTCTAGGCATTTTCCTACTGTGGTCCACATGTTTTGCCTTAACCTTAGGAGTTCTACTAACGTGATTGTGCATGCCACCGGGGTGGATAACAACTCAATCAATCCTTGCGAATCCATCACCTTGTTAGAAGAAAGTCTTTGAGATGGGATTGCTCTCACTTCTGACTTAGCTTCGTACTCTCCCAAGTAAGAGGGTAAGGTTCTCAACGAGTCTGGTTGGCTGTGCCCCGAACTAATATATCCTTGGTCTCCCCCTTGTGAATGTATCTCAAAGCTCATCTGCAACCTTGCCTCAAATTCTTCAATAGGAGGTAAGATCACATTCTTTTCTTTTCTTGTGCTATTCAGGTGGTTACTCATCCTATTAGCTTCGTTGTCCTCACGGATTTGCTTCCACAGATCATCTAGACCGTCACAGTCCTTACCCATTTTTGCCAATATTTTAAGCTGGAACTCGTCACTTGTCCCATCTGTGGTATTTGGCACTACGATAGGCTCTCCTCTTGACTCATAGGCATTAGTGAGTCTTTCCTTTGTTTCCACATGTTTCTCTAAAGTTGGTTGGATAGGGGTTGGAGCTGGTGCCTCATGCCAATTTGCAGGTTTACCCAGCGGGTCTTCCATCAATGATTGAGCCGTCTCGACCATCTTTTTACACATATCCAACCTCTGTTTTTCTATTTCAGCATATGGATAAGTCATCCACCTTTGCTCCTGGGTTTGATTCTTTTTAAGTCGAGCTTCATAAGCTTTTAGAAGCGCATCCAACTGCTCATTTACCTTGTCCACCAGTACAGATCCTCCTGATCCTGCACTTTTGGGCTTTGCTATTTCGTTGGGTGCTATAGCTGCTGTGGTGTGTGAGATTAAGCTAGCTAGATTCTCTAACCGCTCCAATTTGTCCTTTGTATGTTTCAACTCCTCGGATAGGGCTGTTTGCTCTCGTTCCTTCCTGGCTTTCCTACGCGCCTTTCTAGCTTTCGAAGTGCTTCTCTGATTTTTCGTTTCTGAACTTTGGGCATCAGTTTTTGGTTCTTCAACTATGGGTTCATTCGTCCTTCTTTGAGCTTGGGCTCGTTTTACCGCCTGAATAGGTATGATTGTCTCATTTTTCGATCCTCCACTGGAAGGTACTGTTTCTAACATGTTCAAGGTGGTTTTTGTTCCTTTGCTTGGGTTTTTAGGGAAATCGGGAATCAAATGAGTAATTCCACATTCTGGGCAATACACATTGACTCTAATGATTTCATCATGAGGATAGTCTCTCAGCCAATGGTCTCCTCCACACTTGTAGCAGGGTCCCTTGGGTTGTTGAGGTGCTCCTTGAGCTCCTCTTTGTTGGTAAGCATGTCTCTGTCCGCCCATGCCTCCATTGGCTATGAACAACAATGTTCGTTCATCTAAGCTATATCTTCCTTCTCCTGCTGCCTATGTAGCCGTTGGTGGTCGTGTATTTTCGATCATGCTCCATGGTTTTGGTGTCGAGGGTTCTTTTGGTGGATAATAGACAGGGTTTGCCGCATATACATTGGGATCTTCATAATATGCATGCATAGGCATCAAAGCCTTATCCTCTGATTCAGTTACCATTGGTGTGTGTCTTATACCCACTGGTCGTAATCCTGGTAGGGGTGGTCGTTGCCCCAACACCGGTTGTGGTCTTTCTACACCTACAGGTCCTGGTAAATTGCCTGCTTGATATCTAAGCATCGATGGAACTTGAGGGGAAGCTACTGGAGCTTGGGGAGCGTAAGGTCTCTCTCTCACATATCCCTTGTTATAATAACATTCCTCGGTCCCATGGTTTGTCCATTTTTGTTCAATAGCACACCACTTGGGCTGTTTAGCCTGGGGTTTGGCGTACAAGTTGATCTTTTTTAGCACTTCATCTATAAGCTGCTCCTGGTTTACAGCTACTTCTCCTTTCGGTGCTGTCTTAGAAGAATTTCTTCCACTTTGCTGTGAAGATGAATCGTCATCAAGGTCCTTGAACTTCCCTTCTTTGTAGACCGCACAATTGTCCACAAGGTACAGAGCTTCCTTGGTCACCTCATTCAACGTCGTGCTCCTCTTCATATGTAAGTCTTTCTGGAGATCTGCATTCCTTAGTCCTTGGATGAATATCACCATAAGTCTGGACTGAGTTGGCAGTTCTTCAACACGATAGAACTTAACATATCTTTTTAGTCTTAGTGTTGCCTTTCGTACAGATTCTTCATCTTTCTGTTTGAATTTATGGATTTGTGAGACGGTATTATGAGCTATTCCCCTTTGAGAGAATTCCTCGATAAACTCGTCAAACACTTCCTCCATCGACTAAAAGTCTCTACGCTCTACAGAGTCAAACCAAGTGGCAGCATCATCCTCTAGGGTTAGTCCAAACCCTGCAAATTGTGTAGGAAAATCTAACATCTCTTCGGCTCTAATTACACGCACAAAGGCTGCTACATGATCTCTTGGGTCTCTGCTTCCTATTTATTTCTTATTTATCCATTTTTGCACTTGAGAAGGTCTAATTCTTCGATGGTCTACAAACCTCATCATTGGATCACCCCGTCCTAGTCGATACACCTCCTCAAGCCTTCTGTAATAGGCTGGTTCCTCTCCCAATGGTGCTCCTAAGCCATAATTTCTAACGGTTCTCGTGGGAGGTGGTTCTTCTCTGCGAACTCGTTCTATGGGTGGTTCTCTAGGCTCTATTGATCCTTGAGTCTTTGGTTTACTCTCTGCCTGATACCTTGAATAGAGTGGTGGTTCTTGCAAATCCCTGAGCCCTCGTGTGGCTTGATAACCATTTCGGTTTCGGTATGATTCCATTGTTGCGCTCTGTCGAAGCCATACCTGCAATGATGTCTGGTTTGCTGGTTGGTCTTGGTTGTTGAATGCTTGCGGTCGGGTGGAATGTGAGGTTGCGTCATACTCATCTGAAAAAGGATTCGTAGACTTGCTTGGGGTGTAGGTGGCTCTTCGCACTTCCTCAGAGGCATATGCTGATGCTCGTGGACCTGTTGTTCTCTCTACTTCCTCTGGGAGAATACGCTGGTATTCTCGCCCATATCTATCAACAAAAACTATGCCCTTCCCCGTAGCAGTGTCATAAGAGAATAAGTTAAAAACCTTGTCTTTGCTTAATTCGTTTATGTATGGTTCTTTGCTGCGAAAGTAAGAGACTATACCCTCACTCTCATGCTTGTAGATTCCCACGTTCTCGTTCTAAGTTGGAACCCTGGTTGTTTTCTTATCATACATAAAAATAGCTCCGGGCCGATCAATGTTTGGTGGCGGTTCTTGAGTTTCTGAAACCATTTTCCCTTTCGCCACGTTATCTCCATATCTGTTGTAAGCTTCAGGGTTACTAACTATTAAATAGTGGTTCCCCTTTTCGTCTCGGAATCTATCTCCATCATCATAGACTTGGATTATCTCCAATCTTTGAGTTGGCTTCTCTTCGATACAAATTCACTTGCGGCCTCGATAGTTAGAATAGACTAGGGCTCCTCTCGAGTTTGTTCCCTCTAAGAAGATCACCGTGAGCTTGGAATCACTCAAAGGATTTTGGGAGGTGCTTCCTCCTTGCATAGGTCCATCATAGGTGAAACCTCCTGGCTGTTGGCTACCCATCATGAAGAAAGATCTGTCTGAAGAAGTGTCAGTATCACTCCCTTCCTCAATAATCGGTGCTAGTGGATCTAGCCTTGCCTGAGTTACACTCTCTTCGGTGGACACTAAGCTACCTTGGTCACCTCTGCTACCTTCTGGTCTCTAACAATGTATCTTCCTGATCTTTAATTCATCAAACTTATCAATACAATTTATCACAAATCCAACCACTCACCTAGCAAAGGGTCAGTTTCTGCACAACTTCTTTCTTTGTTGCTGAATATACCTGTACACAAGTGTTTTAATTTCGGCAATTGAATCAAAGCATTTATCTGCTAGAGGTTATCTTAGTAATGATTGGTATAACTGGAGAGTTAATCTCAACCACTACTGTATTTTATACACTGCTGCTGTTCTGGATTAGGTATGCTAATCTGAAACAGTACTTCCCTCCGATGTTGGTCAATTCACACGAAAAAGTCTGAATTCAGTCTTTGCTTCGTCAAATGGGCAAACAAGGTCCAAATTCACTTCTGAAAGAAGTTCTGGAACCCCTAAGCCAAATAGAATCTTACTGTCTATGCTAGATCAAATTTTCCTTGCATTAGGCCCTAATAGACATCCGCCGCGACGGACGTCAGCACAACGAGAACTCACCTAACATGTAATGTCAGCTAAGGACGAAGCTCGACCCGCAGGCGCGTGGAAGCAAGCATAAGGTGTCAACCTACACTCGACCGACTCCTAACTAATTCCTACATAGGTCTCTACCAATTGTCTAAGTCACAACCTTCAATAGTGCATAAGAGGAAACTTCCTACAACGCTTTCTAGAGTCGAATACCCATCAAACAATCTTGAAACACCCTAGAACTTGAAGGAGAGCCTACTAATACCAATAGGTCGCTCTCTCTAAGATCTATGAACCAAAATCCCAACCCAGAACACCTGGTGCAGAAACACGTAGGATGTCTGACCGAAATCTGCAGGTCTTCGTTTTCAAAATCTAAAGTGCCTAATGTGTAGTTCTACTCAATGTGAACGCGTGGATATGTTTCAATGCAAAATCGGACAACGTATGCTCACCCAAACAACCGGTGAAGCTCGTAGAAGGAGCTCGCAAAACCGGACCGTACGCGCGCAATGTACGTATCGGCGCGTAGCTCTCGTCGGGGACAACACACTGCACTTCTTCGCACTAGATTCCGACCACCGGAGCACACGTAGAGTCAAGATGAAGCTCACTCTCTCTCTCTCTCTCTCTCTCTCTCTCTCTCTCTCTCTCTCGTACACAGTATGCTCACTCACAGACTTCAAAACTTGTTTTTAAAATGACAAAAAGGTTTTTCATTAAGGTCAAAAAGTGGTATATATACCTTACAATTTCTTAAACCCTAAAGTTCCAAAAGCAACCATCTACTCAATCTAACTATCAAAACTGGGATACAATCTGGAAACTTCTGTAAGTCCCAATAATTACAAGGTGAAAAATCAGGTTTTCCTCAATGAATGAATAATTACAAAAAATAATAATCCTTCGGGTAGTTACTGCCGTGGGGTGTGTCCAGCTTCTAACATGTCACAAGCCTCCTCACCACTCAAGGTGTCAAGTGTCCATTCCCTAGATCTTCTATACCACTTTAGGTGGTACACCTCATGTAACCCCCATGCTTAAAGTCAACCATGCCATAAGAGATGGGTCCATGGCTATGAGTTATCCCTCGGCATCCACCATGGACATGCCTACACATGCACATACATGTCCATGCAATGCATACATATACATACCTTAGGCTATGAATTAGTTTATTAACATTAGAATAAGGACTATTTAGCTAAAGTGAGCTTAGCTTATCAAAATTTGTTTATGAAAGTTGTTATTAAGAGAGGAGTTGGAGGATAACAAGTTAAGTTATCAGATGTATACCCTTGCTATATTTAGAAGATTTTTGAGCGGTTAACTATTTTTATGGAAATTTAGGATGACATAGATTTAGATGAAATGGTCGCGTTTAGATCGGTGTAAGCATCTTAAAACTTTCTATTTTTGGACAAAAGTGAAAAAAAGTAAAAGTTTAATTTTTGAAAATCTTACATCAATATATTCATCATTAGCTCATCAGCCAAAGGTGGAAAAACTCCCAAAATTAAAAACTTTCTATTTACGATCAAAATGACCTGATATTTTTTTCCTTTACATGGGAACCCCCTCTCCAAGGGTGGCAGAGACCTTACAAGAATTGTTGAATAATTCAATAAGAGTTCAATCAAAGACAAATAAATTTAAAATTTGATTAAACTTAAACGCAATGAAGTCCAACAAGTGCTCGTTGACTCATTTAAATGATAGCTTAATACCGTTGAGTAGAGACGAGTCTCGATACTTAGAGTTTGAGTTGAAATTGATTCAAACTAATGTGAATTAAGTGTATATAGTTTTTATGGCATTTACATTTTTCAAATCCAAAGAATATGAGGCTATCAAACTCTAAACAATTTTCATGATCCCCCCACATAAACACAGCTTCAAGCACAATATTCGATGGAATTATGATCTAACAAATCCTAGCTAAGTGCATGGAATAAATTCAATAAAGTGTAATATCGTCCAACGTGATTTAAAGTGTATTTAAAGAGATGTTTGGTGCTCTTATGTATAATTGAGTGCAAATCAATCAATCGTGAGCCCAACTAAGTTCAAGGAGTTTACTTATATACAATTATGTCTCTAAGTTATTGACTTCATTTGAGGTCAATTTTAAAACTCTTTGATGTGAATTGAATGTAATTGACGTAAATGAAGTGAAAGTAAGTCTTTTTGAGTTCAATTTTCTTGATTTGATTATTATTAAGTGTAATTGAGTGCAACAAAATTCGCTTAAGTATGATCGAGTATAGTTTGTAGCCAGCTAGGTGCAATTAACCAAGATTTCCTAGCTTTTAATTGCTTCCATCCAATTAAGGACAAATGATACTTTTGTTTCACTATTGACCAACTCTAGTGAAGTTTTTTTATGGTTAATGGAAGTTTCAACAATAATTACTTTGTAATGAAAGTGTTTTCATTTCCTACATAGCAAATAATGTCTATTAGAAGTGTGCTAGTCAACCTTGGTTTTCTTTATAGGAAATAGAAGATACATTCATTTTCATATATTGAATAGCATGTTACCTAAATAACCCACCTAATTTCTTATATAGAATCAATGTATTATGTAGACATTTTCTTTTCCTACATATATATAAGAAATCCATATTGCTATAACCAGTAGGTTTGCACGCATGTTTGATTAAAGGGAATCACCTAAGATCCTTCAATTTGGTTCGAAAAGCAAAAGAAAGAGATTGACAGGTGGCACGAGTGGAGAGAGAGGTGGAGCAGGAGATGTCTGCGATGGTAAAGTCTCTCTCCCTCTCTCTCTCTCTCTCTCTCTCTCTCTCTCGTTAGGAGTTGCATTTGTCTGGTCGACAGCGATGTGTTGCCCTCTGCGTGTCTTGTCAAGTGCTTGGTGAGCTCACCTGCATCCGCGCATGACTGCATACTGCAAGAGACAGAGAGTGTGACAGAGCATGCAAGCACATGTAATCGAAGTGCAGCCATCTGTGCTGAGCAACCACCTTTGCCCCTGTGCTTTGTGGCCTTCGCCACATTCTCGATAGATGTGGAACACTGAAGAGAAGGGCTGCCGCGAGGAGGTGCATGACGTATAAGGCAGCGCAGGAGGTGCAGGTACATCAGCCAATTCCGATGGAGGGAGCACGCGTCAGGGGAGGGACTGCTGCACATCGGCATCAACGAGGGTGCAGATGGGTGTGGTGCGGCAGAGGAGCATGGCGATGCAGATGGAGACGAGTTCATGATCGTGGTCGTTGGAGGGAAAGTGTGCGCAAACTAGAGGGGATGGCGGGACAACAGAGATCATCTCTCTCTCTCTCGTCTTCGAGGCCTCTTGCGTGCAACGTACATCATCAGGAGAAGGGAATATGCAGGGACAATAGAGTAGAGCAGGATGGGAGACCTGCGTGATCTCTCTCTCAAGCTGTGGCATTGACAGGAAGGGGGGCAGGCTTTTCCTTTTGGAAAAGTTGGGATGGGGAGGGTATTTTATTAGATTCCATCTAATAAGTGGGGTAGAGCCATTAGATACATTTTTACAAAGATACATATCTTTTTCCTATGTAGGAATTGATTTAAAGTTCTTTGTGAAAAAGGTCTGCAATGAAGGGTGGAGATCCTTGGCAAGTACACAATCTCAAAGGTAAATGGGAAATTAACGACCTAGGCATAAAGAAAACAAGCCTTCAAAGTTTCAACTCAAACGGTGAAGGATGATGGATCGCAATTCGTCGCTATCCTAAACTTTCAAAAGCAATGTCAAACGGGAAAACAATGGCAGAAGAATAAAACAAAAGCAAATCCAAAGCTTGAGTTACTGAAAGGAAAACATGGCCGACATGAAGGGTTGCAATCCATGGACCACTAAGGATCCCGGACCGCGATTCATTTTTGAAGGGTGGCCCTCATTCATTCATTTGAAGGGTAAATTTCAACCAGCCAAGTTATATTAAGAGAAAAATTAGAAGGGTTACTTGAAAATTTTTCAATAGCCTATCTTTCTTTTGAAAGGTAAATTTTTTTCTCCCTTCACTGAAAGGACGAAGTGCCTCCAAAGGTTGCCAGAGCCTTAAAAAACGAGCATGTCAAGACCTTGTAATTATTTGAGTTGATAAATATAGTTCACTCACAATTGTGAGTTTTGCTTTAAAAAAACAAAAAAAAAGAGCAGTGATTGTGCTTTTTTGGTAAATTGTGCGATGGCTCAATGTTCCCAAGGAAAGATCTTCTAAACAATGTCAAAACTGCTATCCAAAGTAGTGAAGAGTTTTCTCAGACTTAATTAGGTTTTTTAAAAAGCTTCTTCCACACTGAAAATCTACAAAATTGAAAGAAATTTTGTGTAATAACCTTCAAAAAGCACCGGGCGTCTCACACAAGAAGATTTAGAAATTATCTCATGTAGGAAAACGGAGTCTTTTCCAGTGTTTTTCATACAATGAATAGCATCATGAGCTTTTGCTCAAGAGGAACCGAATACCTAGCTAGGTACGATTGGGGGCAGGAGACCGCCGCCCCCCCCCCACCGGGCTGGCCCAATAGTACCTAGCTAGGTATGCGGTGCCTCCCTCACAGAAGCTCATCCACAAGAAGATTTAGAAATTTTCTCATGTAGGAAAACAAAGTCTTTTTCAATAATTTTCATACAATGCATAACATCATGAGCTTCTGCTCGACCCCAATCGTACCTAGCTAGGTATGCGGTGCCTCCCTCATCGATCGATAAGAGACATCTCAACTTTAGGGGTGACATGTGGGCTTGTAATTGTCAGGGTCGGTGACCTCCCAATAGGCCAAGGGATATGCATACTATGAATAACGTATAGCCTAGTCACTCATCTTTTCTGTGAAGGCTCGAGTTTGAGAAAGAGATTTTGTGAAGGCGGACAACAATAATTATAGGGCGTAGGGGAAGGCTCAATCAAAGCGTGTAAATTAGACGGGTGTGGCTTCATGTGTGTGAGAGACGGCCAGACCTGTCCGGCCAAAGGGTCCGGCAGCCCTTTATTCTGTGCAGCCCACCAGCTCGAGAAATGGCCATGGCTGCCAGCTCATGTTCTCTTAGTCGTTGCCTTCTTCTCAGTCGAGTACAAGCTGTAAGTTTCCTGTGAATTGTAATGCTGGCTGCAACTCTCTCTCTCTCTCTTTCTCTCTCTCTCATGACAGAGTGTGTGTGTGTGTGTGAGCAGTACTGTAGTGGCACGAAGCTCTCTCTCTCTCTCTCTCTCTCTCTCTCTCTCTCTAGTCTCAGATACCACGTCTTGAGGTCATCCCTTGTCGGATACATCTTCATACTACGTTAAAAGCTTCTCATCGTCTTCTCCCCTCCCTCTCTCTCTCTCTCTCTCTCTCTCTCTCTCTCTCTCTCACACACACACACACACACACACACACACGCAGTCAGTCTCTCTCTCTCTCTCTCACACACACACACACACACACACACACACACACACACACACGATCGTGTTTTGTGTAATATAAACAGTGCAACTAATTTGCGGTTTCCTGCGCCAATGAGAGCCTGAGTGGGACCACGTTGACAGCGATCGAGCTGCGCTGCCGTGAATGGCAACTCCGTGACGTCATCGCTAAACCTGAGCGGCAAGGTGGGCAACAACAACGGCCAGCTCACCTGCCCCGGCAGCAACTTTGCGGCCTCCTGCCTTAAATGTATCACCTCAAGATCCACAGGCAAAGATAGTTCCTCGGGCTCTAGCACTTGCAGATTTTGAGCAGCTTTTGATCATTAGTATCAAAGCTTTCCATTCTCCAATCCTTCGGCACCTCCACCACATCCTTGATGGTTGGAGTATTCTTGGAGTATTTTTTCCTTGATGACCTATGTGATTGAGGATTTTAAAGTGAATTCAATAAAAAAGTATGCTCCTTTACGAAACTATGCTCTCTATTCTTCAACATACAAAACAATTCCTTGCATTTTGTAGCCAAAATGCCAAAAACTATGCATACAAGTTACAAAATTCTAGATAATCCTTCACCATATTGATCACCAAATAAAGAACGAGAATTGAGCTACTTCATTAAGATAGAGAGAAGGTGATGTTATCCTCCATAGAAGTTTTAGACAAAAAAGTGAAAGAAATACACGCTCTACAAGCTACAAAATTGGTAAGTCCAATAATGTTGTTTTTCCTTAAAGAGAGATATGTATCATTTAATCCAAAGGTATTTTCTAATTAATGGGACCATTTCACACCTATTGATGCCGATTGGGTAATTATAATCTCCATTCCCCAGATATGAGAAAATCGACTCTTTAAGGGTGTAAGCACATTGATGCAACACACTTTTTGTGCTTTGTAAGCTACCACATATATAGCATATGTCATAATCATAAAAAATGGACAAAATATAGTATGTCATTTAAACTATATTCATTTTCATTTTGAAGTCTTCATTCAAAGGGACGATGGCATGATTTCAAGACTTAAATTACACAAGAAAGTAGTGGCATAGTCATGAGGATGCAAGGGAGAGGGGCAAGGCCATGGGTAGGAGCTGGAATATGTGCCTATTCAATTTGGCAAGGAGCAAGGGACACACTCTACATTCAAGGGAAAAAAAAAATCCTCAAGGAATGCTAGCCAGGAAGATAAGTCTCATGGCTCAAAAGAGGACATTCCACGAGAGAAACCTGCTAGTAGATCGTCTTATGATGAGCTACCATGTCATGGAAAGATTCAAGCAAAAAAATGCATAGTCAAACCTCCCTCTCTATCCCGTCAAAAAGAAGGGGAGGTTGTCTATGGATTCCCCATTAATAAAGATCGCTACTGCATTAGCAGGTAACCACACTTACTTTGTTTTGCTCTATCATCCTCTTCCCTTATTTGTGCATGCTCTACTTACTAGAGATTATCTTGTTCCGAACTCCTATGAATTGTATGTTGATGCACAACCTGAACAGAAAACCCAAGTACCTACTAGGTACATGGTCAACCTAGGTCAAGGAAAGCTTCAGGAAGGGGACATCAAAGTGCAAGGATATGTTCTTTACCCTAACCTATGCTCACCCATCAAAGTACAAGGATATATTCTTTACCTTAACCTATGCTCACCCTTAGAAGTATCAAATCGTGGAATCATTCTTGGAAAAAAATCACTCATACTTAACCAAAGATATGGTTACTGTGAGAAGGTCAAATTTAGGGTCCGCAAGAAAATTAATTCTACTATGTACCTCAAGACTGGTTTAGTAAAGTCTATGGCCATATCCTCAAGTTCAATCCTCAGAGTGTCACCATCACTTTTAATGACTCTGATAATCCTAGTTATCTCTCTGGTACTTTGCTCAAGGATATCCTATGGTGATCTACCCAAGTGAGTATTTCTATAGAGAGGATGTCAATGAATGACATGCCCATGTAAACTATATTCATGCATTACTGCCCCAACAGATATCTCTCAAGGGGAAGAGTGGTATAAGGAAGAAGATGTAAGTTTAAGTGATCAAGTAGAGGCCAGGTTTGAAACTTTGAACCTTGATAATAGGAACCAAGAATTTGTTTTATTGGACCTTTACACATTTACGCACCTTTGTTAAAGTAGCATGTAACCTTTTATCATTTATGATTGGAAAATTCAATTTTGGATTGATTTAAAATGCTGTAAGGTAGTAACCTTTTAGTTGTAACTCATGTTCTATCAATTCTTAACTAGTTTGAGCAATGGGATATGTGTGTAGATGACTGACATTTTGCCTCAGGGAATATGGGTAAATATACTCCTCAAAGAGCATCGGAGGTGAAGCAGCTTATCAGAAGCAAATGAGACAGAACAAAGAACAAGAGATTACTGTCAGTGGATTGTGTTGTACCAAATACCTTTCAAGCATGGTATCATTGCACTGCAAGAAAACCCAGAATTCAAACCGCCATGACACAAAGCGACACATGTGGGAAGCATTGAATGGGTGCAATCAACGTTAGGGAAGGAGATCATTGTCACTAGCCTACTACTGTACATCAATTCCCATAAACTTGCCCTAAGACCAAGCAACAAAGAAGACGTGGTTATCTAGGACTATATATTGTGTTCATTTTTATTTAAAATAACATCTATCTTGTCTACAAAAGGTGTTTGAAAATATTAGGTTATATCATATGATTAGTATCTCATTGAGCCCTTTCAAATGCTAATTTGAGCAAAGTGTTAGTCTCAAAGCTTCAAGTCTTAATAAACTTTGTGCTAAGAGTCATAGTTATTAGGCTTATGCTTAGGCTTGAAAAATTGAGCTTATCTAAGTCATATAACTTTGTGCTAAGAGTCATAGTTATTAGGCTTATGCTCAGGCTTGAAAATTGAGCTTATCTAAGTCATATTTCTCATGCTGATAGAGATGAGCTTAAGAGTCAAAGTCTATTAAAAATTAATAGTGGTGGAGTTTTATAGAGTCATACACTCATGCATAGTGCGAAATAAGATGAAATCACAGATCTACACTAGCAAAAACTCTTCTTCCAAAGGTGACAACTTGTAAATCCATGTCATGTACTTTTAGTTACATCTTCTTCTTGAAGAACCCCTCAAAAATCTTTCTTGCATTGCATTTTTCCTTTAGGATGTGAGCATATAGAACGTCACATCATTGGGCATGTGTATTAGACACTATTTTTGCTTCCACCTTTGCATCTTGAGTGGACTACAATAGGCAAACAAACTTCCCATATTTCTATGTCCCTTATATTTGATTTGCTACCATATTTATTCATATATACATCAAGAAATAATCACTTCAATACTTTGTTAATACTGCAACAATACGTGTATCCCAAAGGAAATTTTCTCCTAATGGTCTTTTTCTTTTGTTATCCAGACATTAGACCTTAATCTAGATTCCTCATCTCTATAATTCGCTTGTACACACCTCTAATAAATAATGAGAAAATATAGCCATTATACTTCTACAATGAACAATACTACAACATCCACTCACACTTTAGATATTTGCACAAATTTGGACCTTCACGATGCTATAGAAAGATCATGAACCTCACCAAAAACTTCATTGAAAAATGAAAAAAAAAGTCCATCAACATCACACTTTAGAGATTTTCACAAATTTGGACCTTCAAGATGCTATAGCAAGAAGAACCACACCCAAAAAATTCATTGATTACTGAATGTTGAGAAGACAGAGGAAGAGAAGAATAGAGAGACGATACATAAAGATTACAACCCCAAAGTATGTACAATACTCATACTCAATGCATATATATAGAGGGGACCTAGGGGTTGTATATATAGAAACTATATATAGCTCAACAATATTCCTCAAACAAAGGTCCCTAACTATGTATGAAAAATCTTTGAGGTCCTAAGGAAAAAACCAACAGCTCTATATATAATTACTAATATTATAATAAATATTGATGAATTGTACAACGAATGTTGTTAAGGAACTACATCACTCTATGATGTGATCAAAAGGCAGAAGAAAAATAGCTATAAAGAAAGTTTTCATAGAATAAATACCATTCAATTTCTCTTCAAAATTGTCCACTACCTTTACTTTGTCATATTCTAGCTTTGTGTGTAAGTTTACTCTATCTTATTGTAAAGGTAGCAAGAACCATGTACATAAATGTCATACCATGGGATGTAGTCTACACTATTAGTGCATGAAGGCTACAAGAGGTTATCAATATCTTGGAAAACACACTCAATAACTGATCAATACAACACTCAACTATATGCTAGACAACAAAAACTAATTGTAATATTCACAAGAAAACCTTGATGATTCAGTGAGCAAATAAAGTCCAATCATCGCCAAACTTATAGGTCGGGTAGAGAGAGCCTAAACACACATGCCCAGGGTCTCAAATCCACATTTCAACCACTTTCTAGAAAGATTATTATTATCTACAAGCCTATTTTGATATAGTCTCTTCCAGTTCAGATTGCACCCAATAGCTTATAAATGATTGCCTAATACCTCTCTTATGCTTTAAATCTAATTTGGATGCTTAAATATTGAGTTATCAATAGATTAAGAAGAGGGTTAGCTAAACAAACTCATGGAATCATCACAAGAAACTTACAATGCCGTGTAGAGCTTTCACATGTGAGCACATCAAAGCAAACATCACTCCACATAGATTTTTTTTTCGAGAGAACGATGTCTGCAATAATAGGGAGCCAAAAACTGGGATGAGTTTGAGGGAGCAAGAGATGGATTTCAAGAGTCTTTTTCATTTGGTTAGGATTATCAAAAAAACGCTGAAAGAGAACCAGGTGGTGATGATGAACTTCAACAGACTAGTTCCTGCTTTTTTGAACCTTAGGTATGCATTACCCATGAAAGATGATGAGTTTCCAAGATTCTATCATAATCTCTATCCAAAGTATAATGAGTTAGCTGATCAACAAAGGTATTTGCAGATAGTTGATCAGTTAAGGGAATGGTATGAGCACAATAAAGAAGAATGGGTTGCTTAGAAGAATGTGCTTAATGACAACAAGCAAAAAACCATACTATCATAATTAAAGGAGGATCTATATAGGCTCCAAGGTATGATGGATCCATTGAGGGATCAAATCCATACAATGATTTGGTGCACCAATGAGCTCATTCAATTGTCAGTAGAGGCCTCCAAGATTCTAGAAAAGGACCTAACAAACAAAGCAACATCTGAGCCACAATTCAAAGAAATGGCTGAGGTGTTTTTCAAAGCTCAGATCAAGGCCAACTAGCCACTATTAGAGGGTTGGATACACAATGCATGAGTCTATCATAAGGTAGCTAGAGCTAGACTCACAAGGGAAGGTGCACTTTCTATGATGCTAAAAGAAAGACCTAGAATGCTATGATGCCACACAAAGTTGAAATGATGACTGATCGCAGGTGCAGTTGGAGCAAGAAGCCTATCATCGCATTCAAAAGGAAAGTATTGGAGCCAATGCTTAAGGAACAAGCCAAACATTGGAAATTTAGGCTCCACCTCAAACCATTTTAGAGACAACACAAAAGAAGACTCTAGGAAAGAGGAAACAGTGACACCCCAGATATTGTGTACGGAAAGTCCAAGAACCAAGGTGTGACACAACTATAGTTTTAGAGAAGTCTGAGACTTGTTATGGTGGAGTGAGTTGGAAGGAAACTGGGTGAATTTAGACTACATATTTTTGAGAATATCAGTCATTTTTAACCACTTATCCCTAAGTATACTAGTCATTTTCAAAAGCATACCTGGAATTTTGGAATACGCCAAAATTTAGAGAAAGGGGAGGAGAAATGTAAATGGTCGGAATAGACCCTAGTTGAATAGCAATACAATCACGAGGAATTGGAAATTATTGAATAGACTTACCACAATAATTGCACATTGTACAATTAATCATAGCCCAATTCGAGTACCTGTAAATAGGACCCATTACTTCATTTTGGGGCTTGTCATTCCGAGTTCTAGAATTACCCTTTTGTATTTGTTGAGCATTTTCTATGAGCATCCTTTAGCTCTATTATAGTTGTATTTAATGTTACTTGTACGATTTTCAATATTTGAATACATATGAGCTCCAGTCTCTTATCTTTTGTTTCCATTTCAATCTTTGTCTGGCTTGTCTGCTATCAAAAGTCTGAACCTCATTAGGGAAAATTTGGACTCTCAAAGGGGTCCTATAAGGACTTTGACTTTCTCTCCCTTGTCCAAAACGGACGCATGGTAAAATTTGTACAAATGAAATCAAAACTTATCGAACCCTTTGGAATTAGAATGTACTCATCGAGCTCTATCCATTGAAATATATCATGCCATTAGATTCCTTATATTTTAGAAGATTCCATTTTTTGATGTGACAACTCTGTCTTATAAATGGAATCTCTCCCCACATTTTAGCTTCAGTGGGGAGGCTATAACTTCTACAAATAAACATTAAATTTGTTGGAGTTTTTGGATTTAGAACCTACTTTGTAAGATCTTTCCAATGATATGTTGGTTGATAGGGTTTTGACAAAGTGTTTATAGACTTCACCTTTTTGCCCACTTTGGAGAAGCAGAGAGACATAGTCAAACATCCTTATAGGACCCCTTCAATGAGAGTCCAAATTTTCCCTAATGGAAGTCTATATATCTAATCTCATCTGACTAACTCTAAGTCTCTAGCCTATAATGACTGTCAAAAGTGACCAACTCTTTTCCCTAAATAGTTCCCACATGGGAATACACTTGCAATTAATATGACTCGGAAATCATGTCAACTATGCTACATGACGTCTTAACTCTTGATGAAATTGTCAAAAGAGAGCACAAGGTTACACAAAAATTGACCATAGTTTGGTCACTCCTATTCCATATACAAGAATAGGGCAGTTGTTCTCTTCTTTGCAAGGAAAATACCCCTTATGCAAGATTTTGGGTACAACATAGGTGTTGGATTCAATGGTTTGCTATCAACAAGGTCTTCTACTCAATGTTCATAGTTGTTTAAGATTCAAATTCTACAAGAAAGAGGAGAAACTAGCATTGGATTCAAACAGTCTGTTGTCAACAAGATCTTCTATTCAAAATTCATGGTTGTTTAAGATTCTATTATATAGGAAAAAGGACCAACTAGCTTTTCCATCCATCATTTTTCTCCGTGGCCAAATAGTGTGCATTATAACTTGGAAACCCATTAAGTTGATTAAGGCCTAGTTGATCAGGGTTGAGCTTGTTGATCTTCCCACCTTCCTATGGCAATATATAGGTGAGTTGGCTGAGTCATTAGGGAAAGTCTTGTTCTCCTCCACAATTCACTGTCTGAACCACAATAAAGCTTGAACCCTTCGGCAAACAAAACGTAAGTTCCTTGAGACCCTCAAAATCAAATTGGAGACAGTTGGGAGATCCTTAAAATACTTGACAGACCAAATGAGGTCTTCATTGTAGTGAGAGATTCATAACAATCAGAAGTAAGTAGATTAGAGAGAATGTACTCAATGAAATGAAATGAAATTTTCTTGATTGATTAGAATGAGAGAGAATTACAAGCTAAGCATTATGGCCATCTATAGGCTCAATGATGGAAGGAAAAAATTAAGGCAAGAGGGATATGCACCAAAAATGGTAAGGGGCAAGCAACATGTGGGCTACAACATGTAGCATGTGTGCATGGCATGAGAAGCATGTGCGTAGGGGTTCCTATATGTACAAGGTTGTATCCATGGACATAGGGGTGCATGCTAGTATCCTTGGCTTTAAGGATTGGTCATATATTGAGTGTAAGCAAAAGGATTATCCCATCACTCATGGAGGATATGCCATGCTCAAAGACCCTAGCAAATGTGGATACCATATTGGCTAGCCATGAGATGGCTAAAAATAGCAAGGTAGCATGGATCCCAAGGATACTTTGGTGTATCAACTTAAAATCAATATGGTAGACATTGTTAGAAAAGAGGGGACACAAATTGTTCAAATTTATCAATGAAAGTATCCACTTACAATGTAAAAGGGTTAAATGATCCCTCCAAAATCTATACCTTGAATCGTTGGCTTCTCTCTATGGGATCTAGCTAGTACAACAACATACGCTTCATCATAGCACTGGTCAAAACTCTACATTATAGAGGGTTACAATGATTTTGCAAAGGTTTTTCCTCCTCATACTCAAGTGTTTTGACATATATAAAAACCTCTTTACAAACTACTTGGTTACTATACGACCTCAGTAGTCAATGTTTTTTTTTCTCTATCACATCCCCTTGGGGCCCTTTAAACCTGGTTAACGTGTATGCACATAGCAATGCAAGGTCTCATACCAATCTATGGAAATGGTTGGGACACCGTGAAATCTCTCAACATCCTAGGGAGGGATTTCAACATGATATGTCGCTGTGAGGACACTACATATATTGTTACTATTCTTCTTAGGCTAAGTGAGAGTCTTTGGAGGAAACACAATCTCTTTACCTCACTTATGATCTATGAAAATCCACTTGGCACAATTATCAACCCTTCACATTTCATTCCCAGCCCATTTATCCTCTTGTTCTTGGTTTGATTGCTTTTAATTTATTATGCAAGATTGGCTACCCTCTAGGGCACAACTCAAAGTGGACATATAGATATCCCTTTATGACCACTTCCCTATTCTCCTCACATTGCTTGATTGTGTGCAAGTTGACCTGTACAAAGTTGGATTCAATAAACCGCTTATGAGTAAAAACACATTGCCTAATCATCCTAGGTTTTTCTCTAATATTAATACTCTCATTGATGAGATACTATTGATTTGGCATGAAAGAATGTATACAATGAGTGGAGAAACATGTAGCCAAGAAAAAAGATGTAAAGTGCAAAATTCTTTGGTCACTATCATGTAGACAATTCTTTCCAGCCTCAATGAGACTCAGTTGCATGCTCTGGCTGAAGCAAAACAAATTCTAAGATTGCATGAGCTAGACATGGCTAAAATCATGGTGAGATTTCTTTGTCTTCACGAAAATATAAAGAGCCCTTCTAGTGATGGGGGCTTTTCACAAGCCAAGCTCCCATACCCCTCTTCTCTCGTCTCCACCCCATGAAAACCCCTTCTTATGGAGGGAGTGATAAAAGGCATTGGAAAAAGTAAGAAAAAATAAATATATAAGAAAGGTAAAATAGGCCACCTCATGCCTGCGGGGTAGCCCATCCCCACCTTGCCTCCTTTTTCTTCACTGTTGCCCCGCCGGGTGTCCCTTTTCCTCTCCTCCACTCAAAAGGTCAACCCCCTCTCTCTTCCCTTTGTCCTTTCTCCTTTCTCTCTCCCCTCAAGCTACCCCACCTCTTACCAATAATGCATTATAACTCACCAATAATGCACCCTAACTCACATGCAACTTACCCTATCTTCCAAAATAGTATACCCCACCCCCCTTTCTCTCTCCTATCATATCCCATGATCCAAATACCCCCCCCTCTCTCTAAAGGGCGCCATGTCTCTTGTCTTGTAGCTAAATAACCTCCCCCACACTCACACACACTCAGTTTCACTAAAAAAGGTGCCCACAGACCCATCCCCACCCGGTGGTTACCTGATTTTTCTTGTGTTCACACACATCTGCACACAGATTCAACTCTGAACACACTCCTCTCTCTCCCCTCTTGTAATTACTTTATTCTCCATGTCACCTCTCACTTTTTTTCATCAACCCATCTCTCTCTCATGAGACTGCTGTTTTGGCACATATACACACAGCCAGACAAGTGGGGCCCACAGTCACATGGCCTATGTAGATAATGATTTCTTCATTTCTAAATTCTAGAATTTCTCCCCCCCCTCCTCCCCTATATAAAGAGGGGTCACCATCACACAAAAACACACAACATCACCAAAGAACACACTATGCACTGTGTGTGCCTAGTGCACACACACACACACACACACACACCATCACCATCACCGCAATCACCATGCTTGTTTTGAGCATGACCTCTACACCCTTGGCTATGGAAGATGAAGGGCAACTAAATGAAGGATGATGGCCATAATCCTCGTGCGAGTCTTCGCCATCAACTCCCACCTATCCGCCATGTGCTCTACCACTCTCTCCCTTCTCATTCCCCTACCCTATGCTCCCCATTTCATCGCCTTATTCTCTAAATAAAGCTTGAGGTTTTGTGAGTATGTTTTCTTGCAATGTTTTGCCCATGTGAGGTGTGCGAAATCGCCACCTAGTCTTGTGTTTTGGAGTGAGCTTGTGTATGTGTGAAGGGTGTGCGGATTCTCCATCCTTTTGTGGTGCCTAAGTACTAAGCCGCTATACCCCCTCCCTCTCTCTCTCTCTCTCTCTCTCTCTCTCTCATTTGATCTCATTCCCTTTCCTCTTCATCATTCATCCCAAGCATCCATCTCTCTTGGATGAAAAATTTGTTATGGTGGTGTGTTGTTTGTGTCCTAGCCGCTGAAGCTAGGTGGTGCCCCCTGTTTGCTTTACCATGACAGGCTCGAGGCGCGCCATTCGGTCCCCGATGTTTTAGAGGCCGTCGGGGTTCGGGGTTCGCTTTGCTCCCGTCATTTGGTGCCCCCACTGAGGATCTTTTCATGAAACCCTTCAGTTTACAAGACTGAAACCCTTAAACTATTGTGAATGGATGAATGGCTAGCAGGATTTTCTAATTGGACGACAGAAGAAGAAGAGCTCCAAGAACAACTAGACGAACTCCGCATCTCCATCGAAGCTCGAGTGCCAGGCATAACGGTAATCGATTTGCAGTGGGAGAGGCAACCAACACGCCAAACCCAGTGGATATACATAGGCCAAGTGCCAAGAAGAAGAAGGAGAAGGTCGAAACCATGTTCGCATCCTACAACCAACCCACAACAACAAAATGGAAGGAGCTCTACACAATAGAGAATCAACACTATTCTACTTTGAGAATCGGGTAACTCAAATCACCGAGGTAATTATCATAGTCAGTTTTCAAGTCGCACCTGATGCTGCAGCACAGATAACGGAAGCATTGGCTCACACTCTCACTAGAGAAACTAGGGATCTACTGAGTTTGTTTCAGGAAAGAACACCACCCTCTCCCACAAGCTTGGACAGTGACTAAGCACCTCTAAGCTTCACATGAATCAGTACAACCCACCTCAAGACAGATCACACATACCAACACGTGTACGCTCAATCAAGGTTATACTGGATTTGAAGGCTCACTACCAGCACGTCATTGACACCATGCCGGGTGGGGAGCGGTTTTTGGAGGTTCTGGCATCAGATCAACCATTTGTCTTACCTTTGGTACAAGGCAATGTACCGTTTGAAGTTTTTATCTATGTCCTAGTATAAGAGGGTATACACGCCTCCTTGTAAAGAAGAAAAAAACTTTTGCAAGTTAAGTAGTGTGTCTTTCTAGCTCTCTCTCAGTAATCATGGCAAGTGTAGCATTTCCAACATTTAAAGGAAAGAAGGGGGAGGATTTGGTAACAGACTTCCTAGATGACTTTGAAGTAGCATGTGTAGTGAGCAACAAAGATACGGATGAATCCCGGGTTAGAATCTTTAAGCATCTCATGAAGCTAGAAGCTAGATCATGGTACAATGCACTTCCACAAGCAACCAAGGATGACTGGGAACCCTTGAAAACCGCTTTTAAGAGGCGCTTTGGGGGAGGTACCACTTCAGAAAAGTTGTGGGACAAGTTGAGAGACTTGAAGCAGGAGGGTCTTTTAGAATATGCCACCTATGAGTCCAAATTTGTTGATTTGTGGGAACGGTGGGTTGAGTCACTGGCTAGGGGGAAAGCTGCACCCGATTTCCTAAAAAAGGATCGGTTCACGCATGGCTTATGGCCGCTTCTCAAGGAGAAGGTGAAAGGTAGATTCCCGGCTACGTACGAGTTAGCCGTTGAGATTGCTCGCCTTAAAGACAAGAAGCTGCGAATGAAAGCCAAAGAAACCGAGTCAACAGAATCAGGAACATCGCGTCGACCAGCAACTACAACAACCACCATTCCACCACCACCACCGGCTCTTGCGGTAAGAGATGACCAACAAGATATGTTGGCCCATATTACTGACCAACTGCAGAATTTGTCTGTTCACTTAATACAACAAGGGAGGAGTCAAGAAAGAGATCAAGACCCTGGAAGAGAACGACGACAAAACAGGGAGTATCATTGCTACAACTGTGGAGAAGACGGTCACGGTATGTACTACTGTCCCAAACCACGACAAAACTATAATAGAGGAGGTAGGAGGAACCAATTGTCACCCCCTAGAGAAAGAACACCCCCACCCCGAGCACCACCCCCACCAACACAAATTCTACGTCCACCCCAGACACCACTACAAGCATCCATCCCACCTCTTCCACCAGCCCCACCACCTGATCGCCCTGTAAACATCATAAGGCTAGAAGAGAAAGGAAAAGCCGTAGTAGTGGATCCACCCAGAGCAAAGGAGAGGGACAAGGGTAAGGAGAAGGTAACCTTTTTAGAACCACTTGAAGCCATGACTGTGAAAAGAGCTAGGAGGGAGAAAGATACACAATCAGATGATGAGAAGAATGAGAGGAGAAACTAGCAAGAGGCCATCCAGGCCACAATGGAAATTGGGCATCACCGACTTCCAGCTAGGGGAAAGTTCTAAGCCCTATGATCTAACATTGGATGTGGCAGAGTAAGGACCAAAGATTACATGGCCACAGCTGCTACATCTTGTACCTAAAGTAAGGCGACAATGGTCTAAAATGGTAAGTACAAGACGCTCCAAAACAAAGGTAGCCGGAGCAATTTCGGGATGCAACATGGATGACATCCTTCCAATTGTCGACGTAAACATAAAAGGAAAGAGGGTTGGAAACACCTACATTGATGGAGGTGCACAAATCTGTGTAATGAGCGAAGCTATGATGCTTCGATTAGGGCTCGAGGTTGACAGGCCTTCTCCATGCAAGGCAAAGATGGCAAACAACGCAAAAGTAAAGTGTGTGGGTGTGGTAAGTGCCGTGAAAATCAAAGCTTTCAACACTGAGGTAGAGGTAGATGTTTTTGTAATGCCTACTAAGGGGGAGGGCTATCCACTAATTTTGGGAAGGCCATGGTTGATGGCCATGAAGGCAAAATAGGACTGGGGTATTGGCCTTCTACGCATGACCGGTAAGAAAGGGGAGACAATCTACTACGACATGAGGATTGGCAAGCAGAAGCAAATGAATCTGGAAACATCGGCAGATGAACCCACTAGCGAATCTTCCAGTTCTGAGGAGGAGACCACATCCACCGAGGAAAGTGACAGTTCCATTGATGTGATGGGTATCATTATGAAGGATCCACAAAGGGTAAGCACAACTGGTGATCCATCACCAAAAGGGAAACCCAATGAAGAGGAGAGAAAATCACCTGGCCTAGGAGGAAGTAGGTTGAAGGGTATGTTGTCTACGGAATTAACACTTGAGGAGAAAGATAGTTTTTTGCAAATGTTGATGGGATTCCTAACCTGTTCATTGAAAACTATGAAAGAATCACAGGCATTACAGTGGTGGAACATCATATTAAGCTGAAGGAAGGGGTAAAACCAGTTGTGCAAAAGCTACGACGATTGGGGGTCATACAAGAAAAGGCACTCTTGGCCGAGGTAAGGAAACTGCTGGAGGCCGGATTCATCTATCCTGTAGAAAACTCAGAATGGGTGTCACCCGTAGTGGTGACGCCTAAAAAGAATGGTAAGTGGAGGGTCTGTGTTGACTACAAACCACTAAATGCAGCTACAAAGAGAGACCACTTTCCTCTCCCTTTCTTGGATGAAATTCTGAATGAAGTAGCGGGTTTTGAATGCTATACCGTCTGTGATGGTTATTCTGGATACTTTCAAATACGCATAGCCTTGGAAGATCAGCTAAAAACCACTTTTATCACGCCATGGGGTTGTTTTGCATACAGGGTTATGCGATTTGGTCTCACAAATGCACCTGCCACATTCCAAAGATATGTCACATATGTTTTTCAACCGTTCTTTGGAACATCCATAAGAGTGTTCATTGATGATTTTTGTATATATAGCTCCCGTATTTCACATTTAGAAAAGGTAACTGAAGGTTTGGCCAGGTTGCAGAGCCTAGGTGGGAAATCAAATGTGGATAAATGCCACATTGGGGAGAGTAAAGTCATTCTACTAGGCCATGAAATTTCAGCAAAAGGTATCAACGCCGACCCAAGTAAGGTGTCCGCACTCATAGCCCTACCTTCACCAACGACCGCACGTCAACTGGTATCTTTTCTATAGAAGGTGAGGTACTTAAGTAGATTCATACATCTACTATCACAACTTGTTCTACCACTGCAACAACTCACTCAAAGATCAACTTTCACTTGGGACGAGGAAAGCGAACATCACTACAACAAGGTAAAGGAGGTCTTAGCCACTCTGCCAACTATCTCACCACCTAAGTGGGATGAAAAATTCTATGTCACCTCAAGTGTTGGTGATGACTCATTGGGGGCTGTGCTACTCCAAAAGGATACGACGACATCTTTCATGAGGCCAATCTACTTCTCTAGTCGAATGATGACAGCAGGAGAGAAAGGTTTCACCCATGTGGAACACTTAGTCCTAGCTCTTAGATTTGCAACTACAATGTTTAGGTCATATTTGCTGCCTAAGAAATTTGTGATTCTAACCACGGATGAAATATTTCCCTATGTTGTACAACACATGGATGTGTCTGCTAGAATTACTAAATGGCTAGTTCGTCTGCAAAGAGTTTGACTACACGGTACAGGTAGAAAGCACGACAAGGGCAAGTTTGGGGGGACTCATGACCTACCAAGTCTTTGAAGGGAAGTAGAAGCAATCTAAGGAAGGAGAAGTCCGATTACCTCTAGTACCACCGATGGTAGAAGGAGCATACTCTCTCTACTTTGATGGAGCCTACAAGCGAGCATCCGACAAAGCAGCTGCAGGCATAGTGGTCTTTGATGATAAAGGGACAAAGGTATTTTCGTTGGGCCAATTTGTTAGATTCACATTCTAACAATGAAGCTGAGTATGCAGCACTAACCAACCAAGGGTCTACAATGGTGCGTCTCGCAAGCTGTACAACGCCTTAATGTATTTGGGGATGCTCTACTTCTGGGGCAATTAATTAAGCATTCTAACATTTAAGGACTACTTAAGGGTGTACTACTTGGTGTGGTAACCTTGTATAAGTAAAGTTCAAATACACATATCCCATGCTCCTAAACACCAAGAAGCAGATGCCCTAGCAAGTGAAAGACTACAGGAAGTGGTGGTTGGAGCAATAAAACTAAAGCTCCCTCTATTTCAAGGCAGTGATGCCTTGCCTGACATCATGCATTTTTTGGAAACAGGGGAATTCCCATCAGATTTAACAAAGGGACAGAAGCAATGGCTGACGTGAAAGGCCACAAGGTATCGACTCATCAATGATGGTTTGTACTGTAAGGGTAAGGACCAAATACTCAGGAAGGTCCCTCTCTCTCACGAAATCACGGGAGTAATTGCTAGCTGTCACGACGGGTTTGTGGTGGTCACTTTGCCCTAGACATAACAAGTAGGAAAATCTTACAGGCAGGCTTCATATGGCCTAGCCTCAACCGTGATGTACACCATTGGTGCAAAACGTGTAAGTTGTGTCAAAAGGCCGGCACTAGGTCACTTATGCCTGAACCACAGACACCTATTCTCTCATATGGCCCATTTGAAAAATGGGGTATCGATGCCATTGGGCCATTACCTAGGGCCAACTCAGGAAAATTCTACATTATCATGGGGGTTGACTACATGACTAGATGGGCAGAGGCTACAGCCACCACTAGAATCACAACGGTAGAGGTAGCTAAATTTATCTACGAGCACATATGTTGTAGGTTCGGCACACCTTTAGAGATCATCTCTGATAGAGGGCCAGGTTTCAGAGCAGACTTGGTAGGAGAATTAATGCAGAAACTGGGCATTACAAGGAGGCACTCTTCACCATATTACCCTCAATGTAATGGCCTAGTTGAAAAGGTAAATGGAATGGTTTCTAAAATTATTACCAAGCAGGTAAGCAATCATCCTGGAGACTGGGATAAGTATCTACTACCAGCTTTATGGGCCTACAGAACTTCATTTCGTACATCCTTGGGATTCACACCGTATCATAGTATTTGGTAAGGAAGCAATCTTGCCCATTGATGTGCAACTACAAAGTCTCATAGTAATGGCAAGCCAACTTCAACAACCCAACATGCATTTGAGAGATCACATCATCAACTTGGAAAGACTGCAGCTGGATAGAGAAGAAGCAATAAATTATTATGCAGCACAAGCAGAGCATAGACGGCTTAGCTTTAACGCGCATCTCCGGAAAAAAGAATCGAAGAAAGGAATGTTGGTGCTCCGCTACGACAATCGCTTCGACATGCGCAAGGATAAGAAACTCCTGCTCTGATGGGAAGGCCCTTTTATCATCAGGAAAAGTATGCCAATGGAAGCTACCAGCTTAGCTGGAGGCTGATGGAAAACTTCATAAAACCAGGGTAAATGGTTGGCGACTTAAACCTTATTTTCTTTGATTTGACCAGGCTTCACCAATGGACATTCCATATGAGGACACACCATCAGCCGCCACCTCCTACGATAATGATCAAACAGATTGAGCTAGAGACATTGAATGCCTCTAGCCAAAAGGGGAGGGCTAATGATGGGGGCTTTTCACAAGCCAGCTCCCATACCCCTCTTCTCTCC